>NC_056732.1:1711877207-1711972207 GCF_019279795.1 Protopterus annectens
CTGCAACATATACCCAAAGAAAGGTCATAGGAAAACACACTACACACAGGTTTGTAGAAATGGAAAACCTTTAATTGTGTACTATTACAGTTCTATATGCCATGTCATATAACTGTTCAGACACTGATATCCATATAAACAGAGTAATGCAACTGTGAAACAGTTATACTAATACAGTAGTCTGAAAAGGTTCACAACTGTTGCTGTCCAGGCCAAGCCATTCAAATTGTACAATAGTGAAGATAGACTGGGCCACAGGATACCAAACAATCAACAGTATGTAATGCAAGTGTATAGTTCAGCAGCCTCTATCTAGACTCTGTACAAAATCAGTAGGTGGTAAAGACGTCAGGTGACCAAATGGGTTGTAACTGTTATGTAACAAGGCATAACTAACACCATCACAAGCACACTGACAGACAGAACAGCCTGTATTGCAGGAGACAGTAGGCTTGCATTAACCCAATTTATGTAAGTAATGTAAGTATAGGTGAAGTATACAGTACTGTACATCAAGATACCTTATGGCAGCTCACCTCTGATACCCCCACATTTTGTAACAGCCTAGGTCATTTATGTTGCCCCCCCCACCAGACTCAATAATACAGGGCCATATACCACTGTTACATACACTGGCCTCTGGAGTACATAAGGGCACACATGTATTGTACAGGTAATGCCCACGCATATATGACCTCAGCCCCACCGTATTTGTGGGGGATACAACAGCAGTCGACTGATGGCAGAAATGGCAGTGTGATATACTCACAGCCCACTACAGAACAACCCCCGACAGCATGTCATATGTGCAAAGCTTGGTATGTAGGTGGAGGACAAAGGCTGGAACACAGGCACATATGTGGAAAACTGTTGCCATACACTAAGCAAGTTGCTGGTGTTACAGGATAGTCTGCAACATACCCTTAGTCAGGGAATTGTGGTTACAAACATAAATGGATGTAGCCATGTACTGATTGCACTCACCACACACACTGCCAGTGAAATATCTGACACAGGACCTGTGTGGTGGACAGACAAAACATGACAGACACACCTCTGGCCACCAAGAGGATAGGCCCACAGTTGAGAGCTCCACAGACAGACTGCATTCCAAGGTAAACTAGTATGTAACACCAGTACTATACAAAGCATAACATAACTCTACTCACACTCTGTCTGTAGTTCTGGAACCTCCTACAAATATGTAGCTGCCCTGAGTGTGCCAGTTCTCCTGTAAAAGGTATTGCTACCTGCTGTCCGTAACACTGATGGCCACACACAGGGAGGATGTCCATCACACAGGAAATGTAAAGGGACCACACCCACATGGTGTAGGGATTCATAGTAGGTGGTTGCCATGACAGTGGTAATTGGAAGTACTACACATGTGTAATCATATATAAATGGCTATCTGCATAGTTATATGTACATATATTTCCACCATATGTCTTGGACATGGAGTTTAGCCCTACCCCGGCCTCTATAGTCCCAAAGTCATAGTGCAAGGGGATGTCAGGTATGTATAGCAGGTATAGGTTCATAGGTTCATAGGTAGGTACTAGGCTATCTGCCCAAGGGTATTTATAAGCCTAGCCAGAGTGTGTCGGCTTTTGCCGCCCCATTGATTAATTAACTGATCCTCTGTCAAACAGAGCCAATGAAGTAATCCCAGGGGTGTATTTTCTGTTACTCATCCACTTGTCAAAGTTTCTCTTGAAGAGTGTTAGTGAGGGGCTCTGCCTGATGTAATATGGAATTTTTTTCCAAAGCATAGGGAGTCTCTGTGACAGGAATCTATCCCTCCAGCATGTTCTATTTATTGTTGTGGTGAGGTTTAGCTCACTAATGTGTATGGCAAGCAGTGACTTGGATTTCTTTAGGTGGAGCATGTCCATCAATTCTGAGTTGGACATGGCTTTGTAAGTCAGGCAGAGATCATCTTTGAGTAAGCAATATGCCACTGATTACAGCCGGAGTTTTTTCAGTCGGGCTGTATAGAACATATGTTTGAGGCCAGCAATCCTCTTGGTGAGGTACTTTTGTGGTCTTTCCAGCTGTTGGAAGTGTCTTGTGAGGTACATCCCAAATGGGGCATTGTACTCTATGATGGGTCTAATGAGTGACAAGTAGAGGGGCACTATAACCTCTTTATTTCTAGATGTGAACCCTTTAGTAATTAGATGGGCCACATAGAAGGATTTCCTAACTACTTTGGCAATATGATTGTCAAAGCAGAGATTACTATTTACCTGAGTCCCCAGGTCTTTTATTACCTCTTCTGTATTAAGGGGGCTGCCACCTATGTGGTAATTTGTGGGTGTTTTGTTTTTCCCAAATGGAATGACTATGCATTTTCTGGCATTTAGCTTGAGGCCATGACTTTGACGCCAGGTGTCCATCTCAGTAAGGTCCTTTTGGAGGATGTCCGTGTCAGCTGGAGAGTCAGTTATGGCTCCCAGTTTACAGTCATCGGTGAACTTGGTTAGCCATAGTCCTCCTGTGTTTGCCTGTACTTCTGAGAAGTATATGCCAAACAGTAGGGGTCCTAGGACTGAGCCTTGCGGGACACAACTTGTGACTGGTTTAGAGTCGGACCTGGAGTCTGCTATTCTTACCGTGTGAGGTCTGTCTGTAAGCAAGTTGGCAACCAATCTCGTGACATAGGGGTTTATGTTCAGGCTGGTGAGTTTTTCTATAATACCTGAGTGGAGAATGGTGTCGAAAGCCTTGGCAAGGTCAAGGTAGGCTGTGTGAACCACCTTTCCCTCATCTATGGCCTTAGTGACTGTCTCAAAGAAGTCAACCAGGTTTAGTAGGCATAATCTGCCCTTAACAAAGCCAGACTGGGTTGGGTCAAGTGTTTGGAGGTTCCCAATGTCTTTGTTAATGAGTTCCATGATGATGCGCTCTATAGCCTTGCAGACCAGGCTAGTCAGGCTTATGGGGCGATAGTTACCAGGGTCAGTTGTGGCCCCTCCTTTGTGGAGAGTTATAACCGTTGCTGTGCGCCATTCTATGGGCACGTAGCCTGTGGAGAGGCTGAGGTTGAACAGCGTGTTTAGGAGGGGGGTTAGTTTGTTCTGTAGTTCGTGCAAGACGCAGCCTGGGACACCATCTGGTCCCACTGACACTGTGTTTTTGGCTTTTGAAAGGGCTGTTTTCACCTGTGCATCTGTGATTTTTGGGACACTACACTTTTCCAGTATTGTTGTGGGCCCTTTTGGAGGTGAGAGGGGGTGAAGTTTGCACTGAATCTATCTGCCAGGATGTTGGCAATATCAGTAGGTTCAGTATATTTTGTGCTATTTTGCAGTAGTTCAGTGAATATCTGTGAGTTGTCACTTAGATTCTTAACATAGCTAAAGATGGCTTTGTGGTTATATTTTGAATCCTTGGCTATTTTTCTTTTGAAGTTAGCCTTGGATGATTTCATGAGGGACCTTAGTTTCTTACTGATACTGATCAGGGATGTCTTTCCTTCTTGGGATTTGCTTTTTTTCTGAAATAGTTTCCTCCTTCTATTGTATAGCCTGTTTATTGCAGGGGTCCACCAAACTGGTTTCATTCTCTTAGAGGAGTGAGTTTTGGTTTTGCTAGGGATGGCATGATCCATGCATCCTTGTAGGTGCTCATAGAGTGCATTTGTAAAGGTTTCTGCATCTTGGGCAGCATTATCCTTGGGGGCTGTGAAACTTACCACCTCTGTCTTAAGTAAGGTGAAGTTTGCTTTAGAAATGTTTTTTACTGTGGTTTCCTTAGTTGGGGGTAGTGGTGGGGTGTGGACATCCAGAGTGATTAGTTTATAGTCTAATCTAACCAGTGACGGGTTGACCTCTGGTGTGGAACACCTGTCGCCCATGTTGGTGATGACCAGATCCAATATGTTTTCACCTCTGGTAGGGGAGTTTACCAGCTGATCCAGGGCATTTGAGTTGATGAATTCCAGGAAGCACTGGGCCTGGGAATTTGTACTCAAGTAGTTTTCCTAGTGAATGGTAGGGTAATTGAAATCGCCCAATATCAGGGTGTTTGGTAGGACCTTCATGTTTTCCAGTGTCTCCAGAAAGGTGGAGTGGTGGTCCTGGGTTATGGAGGGTGATCTGTAGCAGGCCACAATTTACATTGCAGATTTGCCCAATGTTAGTTGCACATGGATGATCTCAGAGGTATCGTGCTGCGCAACTAACCTTGAGGTGTAGGTATCCTTGATGAATATGGATACACCCCCTCCTTTTGTGTTTCGGTCTGTGTTCTGTGGCCGAAACGTGTGGTATGAGTTCTAGCCCGGTAGTGCTGGGGTGCTCTCTAGAGCCTTGAACCAGGTTTCAGTTACTGCACAGATGTTGAAATTCTCCATACTGAGGAGTGCTTCGAGAATGTGCATTTTGAGATTTAAACTCCTGGCGTTGAGTAGCATAACCCTCAGTTTTTTGTTAATTGTGCTGTTTACGGAGGTGGGTTTGACTTTTTAGCCTTGCCTAAAAAAGGCACTATGGGGGCAGCAAGAGCCCTGGCCAGTATTCGAAAACCTAGGGGTGACAGGTGCAAGCCGTCTCTTACGAAGCAATGCTTAATATCAGAGCTTTGGCCGGCTAACATCTACCTGAAATCAGCTGGACGTATAAGTGAATATAAGTACACTTTTATCTGCTCTTTTGCATATAGTACTGTATTTAATTTGTGTTTTTCACTGAATATTAACTCAAATGATGTTGTGGCTGTCTGTCTACAGAATACTTTTTAGAATTTCTGTGTAGCCATTGATAGCAGTGGGGGGTAGTTTCAGCTCATCACTGACATTCTGTCTTCCCTTATATAAGTGGTACATTTTGAGTTATCTCTGCTTAATATCAGAGCTTTGGCCGGTTAACATCTAGCTGAAATCAGCTGGATGTATAAGTGAATTTAAGTACACTTTTAAGTATATTAGTAGACTTTTGCTATTGTCATTGGGATTGTCTTCACAGACATGGTGTGTGTGGGAGGTCAAATCTGCTTATCACATGTGTGCCATTGGCTACTGACAGACATCCTAAGGACATCATAGTAAAGTACCACTGCTAGCACGTAATGCCTCTGTGGACTGCAGCAGAGATATTGGCCAATATATGTGGATATTCTGACACACTCTGTACAGTCCAGAGATATACACATAACCCCTTAGTGCAAGTCATGCATACCATGCTTGACAATATGAATGTAGACAGCCATGTAGATGGGTATAACATATAACAACTGGTATACATTTGCCACCATAGGTTATGCAGTCACACACCCCTGTCTGGCCTGACATATAATAACTGCTGGTACAGGGATGCCATGGACACATACTTGATATTGACATACAGCTGCACAGCATCCCACTGCTCGGTCTGACATACATGACTGTTAAGGGAGGCCCAGCAGCAGTACATCTGGCAAGTATCTGCACATGACATCTCAATGGCTAAGTACACTAAGCTGCTAGGCATGTAACAATGCACTTTGCAGGCTACAGGGAGACTGGCTCAACAGTGGCCTGCATCTCCTATGGGGGAATTCACATGTACCTGCATATATAGTAGGCTCTACAGGCATGTCACAGCACAGGGTAAGATTCAGCTGTGTGAAAGTGCATAACCACAACCAATGTGCACACAGCCACAGCCACATATGGTAAGCTAGCATAATATTACAGTATATGGACTATCTATTCGACACCATCCTCATATGTGCCACTCACAGACTGACCCCATATATACTGGGCTGCTACAGAGTTTGTTCTGAAGGCTGTCTGTGGTATGGGACATGTGTGTGTATATGGCCCTACAAACATGTACGCCAATATGGTACCATACAGTGGAGCAGCATGTAACATCAGATAGGACGGGACCTAGAGTAATGACATCTATCACAGTCTGTAAGCAGCCTAAAGTACATATTAACAATACACACACTGTCGACATTCTCCATAAGTACACAGACCTCAGTACTGTACAAACATCCACAGAATATCCAGGTTATGTCATCAAATATAACCGCTACTGTACATAACATGTGTAGCAGTCTGATATCTCACTGGCTTTTTATCAGATATGTTGACACTAATTATGGTGTACAGCACATATGCACCACTTCATGCATGACATAAGTACAAAGGTTGACAGAGTTGTGGCTGGAAGCACATACACAAGGCCAGTATTAACATGTTGCTGTGATACCCTCTTACATTTACTGTTGTAACAGGGTTTGTTGCAACATATGTCCTATGAGGGATATGAAGTCAGTAACTATCACGGCTTTCACCATCTACAGACTGCTATCCTCACACTACCTTCTACAGTCCACAGATAGATGCTCCATGGGTAACACATGAAACCAAAGGCACAACACTGCCCAGTCTGCAGATGACCCTGCAGATGGGGATTCCTCATAAACATGGAACTGACATGGCAGGTACTGAGACATGTAGGACAGCCATATCCACACATGCACACTGTTAAACCAACATTACTCCAAATGCAGCACAGCAGTACTTACAGTCTGTAGTCAGGCCAGGCACATCCCCCTCCTGTGTGTTGCCCTGTTTCCACAGTGTATGTTGTTAAGAGTTAAATCCCCAATCCGAGATGGTGTTTGCCAAACAACAGATCTAGTTCCTGCTCACAGTGAATGAAAAGGGCCAACACCAACATGATATTCCTAGATATTGGAGTGTGTGTCCATGCAATTGGGTATGGGAATGTTACCACAGCTGTTCCACATGCAATCAGCTTGGGGAGGGCTGCAATTCATGGAGAGGCCATCAGCTGATCATGAGAATCACTTAAAATACACATGCTGCTGCCTAAGCAAAGCAGGTGTAGGTCTCCACATCTACCAGAGAGGGAGTGGGAGAGGCAGACAGAGGCAAAGACAAGCCAGGAAGGGGTGGGAGAGTAAAACTTAAGCATGTTTGGTTCACACACCTACCAGCACAGGGAAAAAAAATCCTGACGACTATGTAGTGCTATAACAGTTCTATGCAGTTATTGGATGCACCACATGGGTTACCTGTTGTGGAGCCCTCAGAACATACATGTGATGATGTGTGACATCTGCAACAGGGATATGGTAGCTATACGGTAGGTGAAGTACACGTGCCTGTTCGCATGAATACGTACCAGCATCTACACAGCCCCACTCTCGCAGGGACGCACACACATTGACACACTTGGCAGGGCCAAGATTATAACTCATCAGTAGTGGGATTGCCACAACACATCACTGTGCAGGTATCACATGCACCACACGGGTCATATGGGGGTTGCATGGGCAAAGGGTATGGGGTGGTGTCTGACATCAGACAGCATGCTTCAGGATGCCAATGGGGGTTGTAGGGAGAGTGGATGTGAACATATGCACTATACAACACACACACAAGCACATAGAGTGCAAGTACTGACATGCAAGGGTGCATGTCTGCACGGGTGTGTGGTGGTCGACTGTGCCAGATGGCTGTACAAGGCTAGGCGATGGGTATACCTTGGCATCAGGCCATATGACAATAGTATGCATTGTGGCTCAGGGCTGTAGTTTCTGCATTTGCCCACATAGGTGGGTACTGTATCCCCATCTAGTCACCTGGGTGACTATTGTGTGTGGCCAATACTGTGCATCACTTGCCCTGTATGTGTTCCTTTGTCCATGACATGAATGGTGTCAGATGTGCATACCTCCCACATGCATGTACAGTGACATGTGGAACTGCACCTGGGGTATCTGGCCCATGCTGTGAACACAGATTATCAGCAGATGTGCCAGCCATGCCCAACTGTGGTGGGAAATGGTAATGGGCAGCAGGTTTACCCTGCACGTACATTGATAGCATGCTAACAACATTCCCTGGTGTCAGTGGCATCTGTCCATGCAGGGCATGTTGTCAGGCATGGTATGTCCTTTGTGGGTCACATGTGATGGCACCACAGGTGTTGCAGGTGCCCATTGGGGAACATGGGGAATTTGCACTGTTTGCATGTATGTGCATATTGGACAGATGGACAGTGTGCCATGCCCTCTGTAGCCCACTGCTCTCACTCCATAGTTACTATCACTGACCAATATTCAGTGTACTACCCACATGTTGGCTGTTGCCTAGGCATGTGTGTGTGTATGAGACATGGGTTGAGAGTGCGGCCTGGGTAATACTGGGGTTGCTAACTGTGATTACCTGGCATTGATGTCACATGTATGAGTATGGCTTTGCACCCCAGCCTCTCAGCTACTTCACGTCTGTTATCTCTGTATGGTGGATATTGTGATATATAGCAGGGCCACCATATAAGAAATATGAAAAACCTGCTCCGCGTTGGCCAAAGATGTCACACACGTACAACCACCTCCACACAGGATATGAGTTACAAACACACACACACGCATGTCATATCTGGGAGTAGATCCCCTACCTAACTATTTTATTACACTACAGCACTGTGCAGTTATAGTATGCACCACAGAGATTACTGGAATACTTCTTCCCCAAAGGTGTATATCACATTGGATGACATCAGCAGGATTGCCAAAGTAGGACATTCAAATTGTAGTGAGTGTGTCTAGCCTAAAATGCATTGCTCCCTACACAGACATTGATACACACACACAAAACATCCACATCCGACATGTGTGGGTATAGAACTGCTAACAGAGGTTTATATCATACTACAGCATGGAGCTGTTATAGGACACACCACAGGGATTACCGGAGAACTCCTTCCCCACAGGTATATTCCACAATGAATGACATCAGCAGGATTGCAAAAGTAGGCCATTTGAAATGGACTGAGTGTGACTAGCCTGTAATGCATTGCTCCGTACACAGACATTGAAACACACACAAAACATCCAGAACTGCCATGGGTGGGGATGGAACCCTACCACAGTTCTAAATCACACTACAGCAGTACGCAGTTATGGCATGTGCTACAGAGATTACTGGGCTACAACCTTTTCAGAGGTATATGTCTAGGTGGTTGACATCAGCAGCCTTGCCAACATTGAGTATATGCATTGTAAGGAGTGTGAGTGCGCTAAAAAGCATTGCTTTCTACACAGACAAACATGCACACTTGCCATGTCTGGGATTAGAGCACCTACCTAACCACTTTAGCACATTATAGTAGTACACAGTTATAGGATGTGCTATGGAGATTACTGGGCTACAACTTTCCCAGAGGTGTATTTCTAGGTGGATGACATCAGCAACCTTGCCAAAGTTGAGTATATGAACTGTAAGGAGTGTGAGTACCTTAAAAAGCATTGCTCTCTACACAGACAGAGTTGGACAGACACACGCATAAACACACACACTTGCCATGTCTGGGATTAGAACACTTACCTAACTACTTTAGCACACTACAACAGTATGCAGTTACAGGACACACTACAGAGATTACTGGGCTACAACCTTCCCAGAGGTGTATTTCTATGGTGTATGACACCAGCAGCCTTGCCAAAGTTGAGTATATGAATTGTAAGGAGTGTGAGTACCCTAAAAAGCATTGCTCTCTGCACAGTCAGACAGACCCACACTCACACACACACACATGAAGTCTGGGATTTGAACTTCTATCTAACTAGTTTATCACACTACAGCAGTACGCAGTTATGGGACGTGCCACAGAGATTACTGGGCTGCAACTCTCCCAAAGATGTATTTCACATTGGATGACCTCAGCAGGCTTGTCATAGTAGGGCCATGGGGAGGGCAGTGTGTGTGCATGGGCCATAACCCATTCATCTAGGGGTTGACACGCTACATGTGGCCACACACAGGGTCATATTTCACAGGTACGTATATACATCTGCTAAATGACTACTTTCTTGTGCAGTCATGTTGCACAGCTGGTACGTGCACCACATGATCTGTAATGCTGACAAATACTAGTGGCTAGTATCTGCAGTGAGTGACATCTGCACCTCATGTGTTTGGGGTCCTTTGGCTGGGTGCTGTGTGGGACAGGCCTGAATGGCTCCTTGTCACAGTCACCCTCTTCCACACATTTATGTACGTCTACCTTTGGCTTATTATAGTGTATTGTCCTGACATATATGTCTGTATTCCTATCCACTGTGTGTGCAAGGCATGAGTGGTGCATACTGACAAGTGTCTGCACTAATAACTGCAACTGCCAGATATGTCTGGCCCACTGGTGTTTGCAGACATGGCCTTCATATGTTTAAGTGTGTGAGCATGCCCAGTATGACCCTTCAGTATGTTGTTGACTGACATTGCCTAAATTTCTCTAAGTGTGTGAGCATGCCTAGTATGGCTGTCTGTATTGAATTTGTGGATCGAGTCCAGGTAGTTTGTGCTGCAGTGCTGACCTTTGTGTTGTACACCGACAGGTAGCATGCTGTCTCTGCAGGATATCCATCGATCATTTGACTTTGACTGTTACTACATTTCTGCATAGCAGGGGGATACACCTGACTATTTCTACATTTCTACACATGATTGGGGGGGGGCACACCTGACTGTTATTACATTACTATGTAGGATGGAGGGGCACACCCGACTATTTTTACATTTCTACACAGGATGGGAGAGGCACCTGACTATTACATTACTATGTAGGATGGGGGGTACACCTGACTATTTCTACATTTCTACACAGGATTGGGGGGGGGCACACCTGACTGTTATTACATTACTATGTAGGATGGGGGGGCACACTTGACTATTTCTACATTTTTACACAGGATTGGGGGGCACACCTGACTGTTATTACATTACTACGTCAGATGGGAGGCATACCTGACACTTGTACACATTTGCTATGACTGTACTGGTATGTCAAGTACTCCATTTCATTCTGTATTCTTGCCTATCATGCTGACTAGAGGCATACCAGTGTACTACAGATCATAGCTTTGGTTGCCCTACATAATAGTGTCTGACTTCCTACCCTTCAGAACTAACATCCCACTGCCTGACCTGCTGTAGTCTGTCTGTGTAGGTCTGGGGGGGGGGGTTAACCATCATTCAATGGCCAGAGCACAGGCTCTGTTTGTGTTTGTCTACACCTGTCCTGCTGGCTGAGGACTATTGTTGGGTATGTGAACTGCTCTGCCTAGCATGTGTGAGTCAGATGGACACACATGTTGCTCAGCACATTTCCTGCAGAGGGTTTGTCACCCTATGTAGCACTGGCTACTATGGCGAGTCCAGTATGTGTTACAGATGTCATGGTGCCACTATGGGTGTCTACTGTCTGCTGCCATCACATTCAGCCACCCAATTCCCTTGCATGCTCACATCCATACCATAGATACAGGTAACAACACATTTGACTCCATTTGGCAATTGGTAGGTTGTTTGACTTACCTTGAGGGTGTGCCAGACTTGTGGATGGTGCTGGAGGGCTGCATATGTTGGATGGACATAGTACACTCTCTATACATGGTTGAATAAGGGTAGTGTCATGTTTGGCATCCCTTTTACTGTATGTGCGAGTCAGAGAGAGGTGTCATTCCCTGGGTCCCTACTGTGTCAGTGTATGAACTATGCGTTTTCTCTTTCCTGCGGCCTCGGCATACTGGGCATGCCTCCACCTGCCTACTGGGGCAGGCTCAGGTTGTTCCTCTTCCGAGTCACTCTGTGCCTGTGCAGGCCTTGGCATTGGTGGGAGGGCTGTGTGGCCCTCCCCCATGCTCTTCCTGCTGCAGCTGTTTCCACAGGATAATATTGTGTAGCACGGCACATACCATAACAATTTGGGTACATGTTGCTGGTGAGTACTGCAAGGCTCCACCGGATGTGTCTAGACAGCGGAACAGTGACCTGAGCATCTCAAACACATGCTCTATTATATGTCTGGTCTGTGCGTTTGCCGCATTATGGCAAACTTGTTCAGGTGTGTGAGCATTTTTGATGGGTGTCATCAGCAATGGCTCCAGTGTGTAACCAGCATTCCCCACTAGGTGACTGTAGGGGATGTCCCCAGTGGCAAATCTCTGGTACAGCTGTGTCAGATGCCATATGTGGGAATTGTCATAGTTTCCAGGGCAGCCAGCACATACATTCATTATAATGTCCTGGGCATCACACACGACCTGGCAGTTGATGGAGGGGATTCCTCTGCAGTTGATGTAGGACCTACCTTGATCACTAGGTGGTGCTTTGATGCATATGTGCATGCAGTCTATAGCATCCACTACCTCAGGGTATTCTGCTATTTGGTGGAAGAGACGCATATTGCTGGCCAACACCTCACGGGTGTTGAGGAACTATACATGCTCACTGGCATGTGCTGACATGGCATCCAGGAACTGGTGGAATACTCTGGATGCTGATGTCTGTGAGATCCCCATGATATCCCCAGTTGAGTGTTGGGAGGTACCTAGGGCTAGTATTCCTAGGCCTACACATACCTTGGTATCCACTGAGATGGGTTCCCCTTGGTCAGTCTGGTGTGTCAGGTGTGGCCGGCACAGCTCAACAATTTGCTGTAGGAGGTCTCTGTCCACCCTATAGTGCTCCACTGTCTCCAGCTCATGTAGCCCCTGGTAGGTTACCCTGGGTCTGTACACTTTTCTCCGTCTCCTCACTGTGGGTTGATTGGCAGCATTCACGTCCTCACCACCCTCAGCCTCTTGCACATGTTGTTTTATGTTGTCTGCTGCAGCCCTTCTCATTTTGTAGGTTTGTTTGTTAAAATTTCCCTGCTTGTATACACCGGTGGTGTAGATTGTGGGAAAAAACAGAGGGCTAAGTGTTTGCATAGTTTATAGTAGTGTTCTGGGCTGGTCTGCTGCCTGTGTAATTGGCTGATTCTGATACATTTCACCTGCCAGCTAAGCTAGTACTCCTTGATTACCTTCCTACTGCTGTTTTCCCTTCCCATTACCTTCCTGTTTAAGCCCGTGTGCACGCTGCGCAAACAGAACTCAAATGTGCACAATGCTGCTACTTTCTGTTTAACTTCTTTTTTCCTCTTGTAAAACCCAGTGCGTGGCGCACACACCTGCTTAGGCTTTGTAAAGAGTGCTAGGCAGGTTTAGACACACCCAGCTTAGCTGTGCTAGGCTATGGGCAAACCCGAGTGACAGGGCTCCAATCTGCTTACAGTATGCCTGATACCCCCCCCCCCATGATGTCAGCTGACTTCTAGGCTTGCACCAAGCTATTCCTACTCTTAAACTGTTGTGACCTGACTCACATGCTGGGGAAAACTAGCATTCACTATCCTTTCCCTCATTTGCATAGGATTGCCTGCAAATGCATAGTTACCTGTCTAACACTGAGCCTCCCCCCTTAGCAACCACTATTCATTGGCCATGTTGTCTTCTGCCTGTCATTGCTATAATAGCAGAATAGTGATTTTAGTTAGAATGCTTATTTTAGGTTTATTTTCTTCTTTTCCCCTGATCCCTTTTGCGAGCTGCTGCCTTACGCTTAAACAGCCGAGATCACCTAAAAAAACAATAAAAGTTGATTTTTTTATTTTTTATATTGTTTGCAATGCCATTGGCCTTATACTTGGCCATTGTCATGCTTACTACATGATATGCAGCCTTTATTTGGAGCTGTTATAGCTCCGTTTTAGATTTTGCAGAAATGTACTCGGTTACTAACCGAGTACATTTCTGCAGATAGCACTAGTCTTACACGGACTGTTGCAAGCTTCCTGGATTGTAAAATCACCTCATTTGTATGGATTTCACCTGCAAATGGAATGATTTGCATATCAGGACTTAGTCCGTGCAAGATTAGTGCAGGAGCACTCGTGCACACCCCTGCAGGCTGTTCCTGGATAGCACGGCAGACATATTGCCTGCTTGAACACCTGCACCGATCTTGCACTCCATGCAAGCTTTTGAGAATCCGGGGGAGAATCTGTTGTCTGCAAAAGAACAAAACAAGGAGTCATTAACCAGGAACATGATTTAGGGCATAGTTGTAACTCCTTTCTGTTACCCTGTGAAAGAGGTTAGAGTTTTAATACATTTGAGCAGTCTTTTTTCTGAAGTACCTTCTAAGACTTGTTCTCCACCAGAGAAGTTTATAAATGATCGTGACAGAAAAACTGCCTTCACACTAAGGCAGGACAATGTGTTTATACAACATGAAAAAAAGTGCAACTCAGAACAACAGGCATTTCAGAAAATGAACTAAAAACTGTTTTCTCTAACTATTGTCAAATAGTTTTTCAAATTATATAAAGTCCCCAAAAAAGAAAACAAATTCTGATGATGTAAAATGTAAAGAAGTGCCACACATAAGCAGATTTAAGTATGCATAATGCAAACGGTCAAGTGACTTTAAAGATTCTGAAAATAGAAACGGATTTATTTTGCTTCCCAAAAGAAATTCAGGAAGTTAAAGGGAATGTACAGGTTAGATCCTAGGATTATAGGCAATAAATACATGACGTTTGATGATAATAAGTAAGATAACAGGGTAGAGAAAGGAATACAAAGGTATGGGAAGTTAAAAATATACTAACAAAAGAAAGATTATTGGAGGAACATAAAAATATGTGTTTATTTTATAATAAAGTAGACGATAGTTGAAAGGCTGTAATGAGAATGTAAAAAAATATGTTAAGAAATAGTGTTAGAATGGCAAAAAACCAGGGAAGAGATTTATATGGATGTTAAAAGTTTTTGAAATGTTTTTGGGGAAAAATGATCTAATATGATTAAGGAAACAGGAAGAAATGTATCAATGAAATAAAATAAAGGTAGTAATAATAATGATGCTATTTGTTAACCAGATGGGCCCACTGAACATGGACCCATTTCAGGGGCAACCCAAGAAGAAGGGCTGGATAAGTAACTTGCTCACGTGCAAATGAGGGCAAAGGGAATCAAACACTGTACCACTGGAACTGTAGCTCACAACCTTAACCTCTGCCCAAATGGGAAAGAGAGAGGCATTAAAAAGAGGGTGAGATGGCTAGTTGTCGGAAAGATATAATGGGCACTGTAGTGGGTTATGTAGGATTTTATATTGTGAAAAGTTTAACAGAAAAATAAAATGACAGATGTGATGTGCTGAAGTAAAAGATAAAGTAAGGAGATTTTAGAAAGGAAAATGAGTTAAAGTAACTTGATAATGGAACTGAGGAAGGAACTACATGATTTGTGCTGGGGAAGCTGGATTAAGCTATACTTTAGAATAAGAAAGAGTATTTGTTTAGCAGCTGGATTAATCCTGAATAAGATATGTTTCAGAGGTTATATAGGGGTGGACGACAGAAGGCCCTGTTAATAGTGAGGTTTGTAAATGAATAATTAAATTGTTTGGGAAAATAAGAAATACATGCTTTGAAAAACAGAGAAGACCAATAGCTTGTGTAATGTGGGCTATAACATTTTAATGAAAATAGTACAGGAAAGGTGTCACATTGTGCTGAATTGTATATACAAAAATGACTATATGGGATTAAAGGTAAAGAGGTAAAATGAATGTCAATAACAGAAATGAATAATGGATATTATTACATAAGGGGAGGCGGAGGTTAGGTTTATTACATGTGATATTATGAAGGCCTTTGATAAAGTGCAATCTGAACTGTTATGGCAGGTTTTGAAGGGATTCAGCAAAGAATGAATGGTGGTAGGGTTATTAAGGAAGATATATGAAAACTCTTTTATTAGGATACTAGTGAGTAGGTTAGTATTTATACACTAAAGATGTGTAATGGGGTGAGACAGGGGTGACCAATCAGTGGGACTTTATTGGTTTGCCTTCTAAATGTAGTGAATCATGTAACTATTGAGATGTGATAAGCAGATATTAGGCCTGAGGAAGGAGTAGGGATGTTTTTGATGTCAGGAGATGCTAAAACATTTCTAACCTCAGTCTTCTTGGTGATGATAACTTAAACCTACTTGGCCCCTAAAAAATGACATCCAAGGCACCCTAGTTGACTTCAACCTTAGGAAATTAGTACAGTATCCCAAATTATCAAAACTCCAAACAAACAATCACTCTCTTCTTGATCTAGTCATCAACAATAATATCTCCTTCATCACAAATATCACCAATTAGTAGCAGAATCTCTCCTCATCCTTGAGAAATCTTTAAGAGTCCATCTTTCTACTTATCTCCAGATTGTACAAACCAAAAAACAGTGACTGGTTCATCACTGAACTTAAACCACTGCTTAAACTGAGGGGCAACATCTGACATGCTTGGAAAAGTAACCCCTGTTCAGAAGTAAGTCAAAAATGTACACAAAGAAACGTATCAAACCAAGCTACTGGGTGCCACAAATGTCAACTCATAAAAGACAATCAAGACTTCCTATTAAAAACTTCTAAACACTTATCAAAAGAAGAAATCATCTCACAGATAGAACCTCATTTTCAAACCTCCAAAGCTTATCTACCAAATTTTCTTGTGCTGACTTCATCACAGAATTTTGCAATTCCCCACATTTCTACCTCACATTTGTCTGCTTTTATACCTCCTTTCTATTTCAAGAATGTTAAATTCCAATATTTTGAACTTATTATTGAAGAAATTCAAACTGATTGTTCTCCAAGTTCCATCAGCCTCAATCCCTGGTTCATCTACCACTGCAGAGATTTTATCATATCTCCTCTAAAACACCCTTACAGCCTATGCCTAACACAAAGCACCACATATAACATATGAAAAATGCAATAATTAACCCACAACCCAAATATTCAAATCCCACAAAAGTCTCTCACTACTGCTCAATCTCCATAATTATAATACTAAACACACTTCTAGCAAAACTCATCTGCAATCAACTTACTAACGACATCAACCCCTGGTTTTGGAGGCTTGGAGAAGACATGAGTGGTTAAGATGTCTAAGGTTGTATGTTGGTGCATCTCTGAATAGTCTGGAAACTAGTGGAAGGAAGGTCTCATTTTTAAACAGACGACAGGCGTGTAGAAAGTGAAGCTTATTGTTTCACAAGTAGCCATTTAGCTTTTTCAATGTTTTTACAATGGAGTAAATTTCTTGGAGAGAGTGATGTATCTACAAATATCATTTTAAATGGTCTGAATGGTGGATATATTTATTTTAGAAGCCGCAGCAATTAGCAAGAGACAATATTCTAGCTGAGCCAGTAAGATAGCTTTAGCTATAGCCTTATTCTCTGGTCAGAATAGAAAAGGGAAGATCCTATTATCCCAGAATAGGGCAGAGCTGATTTTTTTGTGTATGTGATCCAGGTGGAGTTGGAAATTTAGGAAAGGGGTCTAACCAAAACCCTAGGTATTTGAATGAAGGGCATTGCCATTAGTGTTATTAAGATGATCAAGGATTGGAGATAGAATTGAGCTTTTGCCTAATACCAAAAAGCATTGTTTTGTTTGAGAGGAATATAGTAGCATTTTTTTTATCACTGACCCTTTGAATAAGGGCATGAAAATCAGCCTGCAGTACGAGTCCAAGAGAAGAGAACAAACACTATGGTTGTAATGGAATAGGACCGTGTCATTACATAAAGCAGGAGAGGAAAATGGGACATGTCAAAAGAAAGTTTGCTAATGCAGATAAAAAAGAGAAGTGCCAGAATAGATCCTAGAGGGGTGCCTTTCTGCAGAGTGACTGTTGTAGAGGTTGACAAATTGAAATTAACTGAGAAGTGGCAGTTAGGAGAAAGAGTTTTTGAACCAGGACAGTGCGTCATGACTAATGCCTATTTAATTGAGATGGTCTAGGAGAACTGAGTGATCAACAAGATCAAAGACTCTGGTGAGGTCAATAAAACTTGCACCAATAATTAGTTTTTGTCTATTGCAAGAACAATGTTGTTGCCGAGTGTCCAGATAGCTGTGTATGTACTGCAACCAGCCAATAAAGTATAAACAAAAATCAGAAAGAAAATGTCATCTATTGCATTGTAACTGTTGTAGATATTTTTGAAAAATGACAAATAAATGTTATGGAATAAACAGAGAGCTGAGAAGCTGAAATAGGAATACTGGTGTATGGAAAATATGACACTAATGAGAATGAAAAACTGACTTGATAGATAAGATTATTTTTATTGTCCAGCATGAAAAAATTTGAATACTACCTGCTGTACCACTTCTAAAAAAGAAAAGGGAAAAGCAAATGTGTATAGAGGGTAAGTATTTTGGATGCTTGATTTCTTGAAATGTATGCTGGCAGTCAATGTGACACGGGATAAAGAGAATGCTAATATGCAGCTGGAATGGGTAAACAGGGAAGTACTAGGCTAGCTGCACTTTTGGGCCATTTTAAGCCTAAACAACTTCCCTTTAAATGGTGAGAATTAAACCCTGTACCTTGTGATTGTGAGGTGAACACCTTGACCATTATCCGGAGTGCTTGGCAGCGAGATCGGGAGGACTTGCTCCATGTAGTGGTTTTTGTACCTTGACCATTATACCAACACCTAGTCCCCTTGGGAATATTTTTGAACACATGTCAGAACAGAAGGATATCTTAAGTAAGTTGAGAAATATAGTTCAGGGGCTTGTGGAGGATGCTGACATTTGTGAAAAACTGGGGACTGCAGGAGAGTCCAGAAAAATCAGAAAATTAAAGTAAAATATATGGTACTAGAGAGACGAATGATGGGTAAAATTAAATTATGAGGAAATAATGTGTTGGTGAGAGGAAGAGAAAGCTGAATAACTTTGAAGAGCTATGCAAAGAGTTTAACACAGCTAAAGGATGTGGCTAAGCCATGGACAAGTAAAAACTTTGGTGAGGCAGACATTTGAAGGAAATGAAAGGCTGGAAGAAGTGGGATTGTGTGGGGACAATAACTGTTTACAATTACAGCAGACATGACATAGGGCAAAGAAAAATCAGGGAGGCTATACAAGGATCTGCAAAAAATCTGTGGAAGGATAGTTCATTACTTGTTTTCTTGTTTTTGTTCTCATATGATCCCGTATGACCTTACCCCAAGGACTACTCTACCTTTGTCCAATGGGACAATTTATTATGTGAGAAAAGAAGCAGGGTATTCCAGGAGTTGGGAAAAGTTCTACAGCTCAATTTATTTCCTGCCTGGGATCCCCCATCAGCCATTCATACCCCAGCTAAAATTGTGTGGCAGGAAAAGCCAAGTTGGCTGATTCTTGGAGGGGGTGCCTACAGTCTGCCATGGAAGCACCCTCTTCCCTGCATCAGCAGCTCGTCCAAGCCTGTGATTACTACCTACCAAGAAGAGGCATGCTAGTTTTCCCTTGTCTGTGTAGACCAAATGGATCATGGCAGAGTGAGCTTGGCCAGCTGAGAGTTTAGATACTATCCATGTGACAAGCCAAATCCACCTCCCTTCCTCCAGGATGGAAAAGTTTACCGCAGTCAGTCGCCCCCATCCTTCCTGTCGAGCTTCTACAGGCAACTGAGATGCTAATCAAACTTTGATCATTTTCATTATAGTCAGGGATTTATCCCTCTGTTCCACAGAGCTGACTCACAGGATCATTATAGCTGAGATAAAGGTGGAGATGTGAAGTGAAGAAGTTGAAAGAATAGGGATGGTGGAAGGAAATGTTGAAAGTGTATGTCATATTAAAGATAGAAACCCCTCCCCCCATTTTTTGGTGAGAATAGTCTTCAGATCCATGAAAACAATAGAAGATTACATTAATTTAAATCTATAAACAATTTAAAACCAACCAATCAAATAAATCAAAAGCAACAACACCTTTTTAAGACACTCCTCTGCCCATTATGTGTTGTGTCAATGCATTACAATATTCGAACACATAAGACTGAGACCTTTCCATGTAATAATTGTAAAGGACACCAGTAACCAAATATTCACTTCAGTTGCTGCTCCAGTACTAATAAAGGACTCCCAGTTAATCAAATTCAACACTTTAATATCCAATAAAATATACAAGCTTAAAGGATTTATTGTTTTCAATTCTAACACCAGAAACTTCTTCAGAATCACCTGACATTGAATCTAAAGCCATTTAAATACACCAAGCACCTCTCTGACTGGCTGTTACATAAAAGCATACTAATTTCTTTAAAAAGACAACACTAACTTCAAAATATGTTTAAAAATTCAAAATTTTCACATGTTGTAATATTATATATATATATATATATATATATATATATATATATATATAAAACACATATACATATGTATAAAAACTTAGAAAACACTTAAAAAACACACTTAAAAACAGGATGCTATTCTATATTAATGTTAGTATCTGTTTGCTCTTAACTTAAGAGCTGGGGCTAGTGAAAGGTGATCATTCAGTCCAGGGGGGGACACAGGCATCAAATTATAATTGCCAAATAAGTTCTCTAAATTCTAGCTTAGAGTCCCAGTCAACTCCCCTTTCTTGTTGAGTAACCTTCTCTATAACCCAAAACTTCCACTTGGGGAGATTGCAGACAGTGTCTATAAAGGACATTGGTGTCCTTTTTCTGGTTTATATCATATGTATGCTCATACACCCCTCTACCTCAATGTATGTTTTGTCTTCCCCATGTAGAAGGAACCACACACCTTACGGTGGGCTAAATAAATCACCCCTTCGGTATGACAGTTGAAATGCCCCTGTGGGGAAAAAGTGACTTCTGGGGAATCCAATGTAAGTGTATTATGGTTATACATAAATGAGCATTGACCACATCTACCACATTTATAGGTTCCTAATATTGTGCCCACAGGCTTTGTATTTCCCTTTCAAAAATATCCTTTAGATTGGGTTTCTCCTGAACCCAAACCTTAGTGGTCTAGAAAATACCCTGGTTTTTTTTGGGAATAATAGAGAACATCTTCCAGTTTTTTGTCACAATGTTTTGAATTCCCTTAGTATCTTGGTTGTATGTCAACACTAAATATATACCATCTGTGTCACATTTAACTGATCCTTGGTCCTTGTTTCTAGTGTTATTGTTACTTGGTATATATTTATTTCTCCATCCCCTTAGAACTTCTTCTTTGATAGTTTTAACCATGCTATCGGGGTATCCCCTCTTGCAAAACATTCCCTCAGTATAACCCAGGTTTTTCACCAAGTCATCTTTATTAGCAGTCATATGGGATGCCTGTATCATTTGTCCTTTGACTATATTTTTCTTTTGTTTGTAAGGATAGTTACTTTCATAATAAAGATATGAGTTTGAGAAACATTCCTTTCTATAGAGTTTTGAAATATATTTCCCATTAGTATTGTCCTTCATAATGGTCACATCTAAGTAATGTACTTTGATTTCTCTGGTTTCATGTGTGAACTTCAAAAATTCTGTGGTGTTATTTATGTATTCTATGAAACCTTCTATATTTTGTGGGGACCCTTTCCACAAAATAAAAATATCATCCAAAAAACTGAAATAAATCCTGATGTAATCTTTATACTGTGACTCAAAAATAAAGTGTTTTTCCCAGTATAATAGGACTATATTTGCAAATATGGGTGCGCATGCCGCACCCATAGCAACCCCGTCCATTTGATGAAATAACTCACCATGGAAATATATGAAATTGTTTTTAATACAAATTCCATGCTTTCTAGAATAGTCCTAAAATCTGAGTGTAAAATTCAAACTCCAGTAACATTTCTTCAAACCATTGCAGACCTATGTTGTGGGAAATAACTGAAAAAAGGTCCTTGACATTGATGGTTATAAACAACAAGTCATTATTAAATTCTACCTGTCCTATCTTGTACAAAAAATTCCACAAATCTTTTAGTATGTGGGGGTATAAATCATAAAAAGGTTTCAACTTTTTGTCAATGTATATAGCTAGAGGCTGTGTTTTTGACCTAGCAGATGATACAATGGGTATGAACTTTGGGTATTCCAAAAATGCTTGGAATGTGTATGGTTTAGGTACTTTAAAAAAATCATACAACTGTTTTGTTATGGCCCCTTGTAACAAGTTGTCTTCTAGAGTAATGTCTATTCTATGGTAGGCTATATTAACTTGGTTCCAAGATACCTGGTTGTATCTACCATCAGTGTTTAACAACTCAAGAATTTTTGCTGAATATTGCCACTGCTGCATCATAACTACCCCCCCCCCCTTATCAGGTTGCATAATACGAACCTCCTTATTACTACAAATTTCTGACATAACTTCCTTCTCATCTTTTGTCAAGTTTACCTTGTTATACACCTTTCTGATATTACAGTATGATCTGCGTTCTTTGCATACCACCGTGTCAAAGTTGTTTAATTCAGGTAACATGGGGGATTATAAGAACTTTTCTTTTTTCAACTGGTCCGTACTGTCTGACTCAGTCATACCACCAAGTAATACATCCAAATTCATTTTCCTAACAAACATTTTTATATCAAGTAATGTTTCAGCCATATTTCCTTTTTTTGCTAGGAATGAATTTGAAACCTTTTTTGAACAAACTAAAATGTCTCTCATTCAGGTCAATATTGGTATAATTATAAATTTGAAAATTCCCCATCTTATTAATGGGATCTACTACTTACAATTCATTATCCATGTTAAAGTTCTCCCTCCTCTAAAGGTAAGTTTCTGTTATCTGTTCCAATAACTCCTCTGGGATTGTGGGTAAAACTGTTGTTTCCCCCTCTGGTAACCCCTGTCCACTCTTGGTGACTTGTGCATACGTAGGTTGTACTGGCAGATTCCGAACTCTTTCTGACCTTCTTACAGGACCATTGTCGAAAGGGGCGTCTCTATCATTGTTCCTATTATCAAATTCAATATTTTCTTCTCTATTATACCCTCTACCATTGCGTGGGTTAAAATGTTGCTTTAGTACATAAGCTGTGTCCTCAGCATAGTCTTTAGTATCCCCGTCTAGTTTACCCATTTTCCTTTTCCAGTTTTTTGCATCCAAAGCTTCAACATCTTTGGAAATATAAGGGTGGAGATGTGAAGTGAAGCAGGTGAAAGAATAGGGATGGTGGAAGGAAATTTAAATCTATAAATAACTTAAAACCAACTAATCAAAGAAACGTGGGTACATTGACAGGACTAATTTTTTTGAACATCCAGTTAGTAAACAATGCTATAAATTTCATGGCTATGCTGATTGTAGAACCAAGAACCTTGTCCATCTTGCTAAATGTTTGTGATGCCAATCCTTTTATGTGGGTAAAACTAATTGAATGTTAATGGAACGTGTTTTACAACACAAGAGGGATATTAGATTAGGTGATGTACGTAATCCATTGACACAACACGTTTCAATAGAAATGAATCATTCATTTAAATTCATGGTGTTGCAAGGAATATATGAAACTTTAAGAAGGGGTGACATTGGGTTATTAACTGAACAAACTGAGGCAGAATGGATAGCCAGATTACAGGCTGATAGAGTTCTGGGTCTCAACACTATGGTCCTGCTCAAACCTATTTTGAGGGGGCATATGCCTAGGACATTATTTTAATTTGCTATGCTTTGAACCAATGGTATTGGGAAGAGGATTGTCTTAAGAAGGTGTTGTTGCTTTTAATTTATTTGATTGGTAGCGGTTAAACCTGTGTCAGCCTTTCCCATGGGTGTGTGTGTGTGTGTGTGTGTGTGTGTGTGTGTGTGTGTGTGTGTGTGTGTGTGTGTGTGTGTGTGTGTGTGTGTGTGTGTGTGTGTGTGTGTGTGTGTGTGTGTGTGAAAATCAAATCTCAAACAGTGTGTGTCACCTACTTGGAACAGGGACATAGAGCACTGATTTCTACAGAGAGAAAGGTGGAGTCTTATTTGGGACCTGGAGAGGAAAACCCAGCCCCACGTCTGGAGTGGGGTCCCTGTATGCTCTTAAAGAAAATTGTGCTTGGTGCAGAGAGCTGCATCTGAAAATATTATGTGTATCCATTTTCGTTCTAAGTGAACATTCCTCACCAGTGTCAGTGGTGAGTATTGAGGCTCCTTGATTACTGGCCCAGAGGAGGGGCATCACAGATGGTATAAAACATTGCAAAGGTTAAAGGCAGAAGGCAGTATGTAGCAGGTGTAGTTCTAGAGATGTGGGGAGATGTTGAATTGCATCCATAATTGATGGTCCCATAAAAAAGTAGAAGCAGTGCTAAGGAAATGTAAGGTAGATATATGTTACAAACTTTGAGTGTACACGGGGAGGGGTGCCTGTTTGGAATAAGATGCAGTAAGGAGAAATTATTATGGGGAAAAAAATGGTATGGGTAGCAAAACAAGATCTGTAATGTAATTTTAAAAAGAAAATGTTTATAAGAAGGTGGAAGTTATTAAAGAGAATGTAATGGCAAGGCAATGTATGGAATGGATTGAGGGTTAGATGAACAAGAAAAAGGGAGTTAAAAATGTCAATAGATATAATGGGAAGGTGCGGGGAATAGGGTAGATATACAAGAGAAGTAACAGAAATAAGGGGGTGAAATCATTCAGGAGATATATAAGGAGCATAAGAGGAAGGCAGTCAGAGTACAAGCAGAAGGTCATCAGTATAAGTGCATATATTATCAAGGGAAGGAGTGTAATGTTCATACACAAAGAAAACAATATGGTGAGCAGGGATAGAGAAATAAACACAGATGTGGATTACATACACACACATATATCTATTCATCTCTCTCTATCTATATATGTGTATATATATATATATATATATATATATATATATATATATATATATATATATATATATATATATTTTTTTTAATTTTATTTATTTTACATTTGTTAACTTTGATGGTCCTATTGGACGCAGGTCCATTTTCAGCAGAGGCACGGGGAGAAATGCTCCACAGTAAGTAACATTTTACACACTATGTAAAATACAGTATACAGAGAATTTTCAAACAATATGTTAGAATACAGTATACAGCAGAAGACATAACAAGACCTATATATGCAGGAAAAAGAAGTTATGTACCTACCATAACGTTCCATGTTAGTTGTTTTCATCTCGTCTTCTTCTTGCTGGTTGGGATCGGCTCCGACTCGGCTATCTTCTATAGCTCGAGAGCTGTTTACTGGCTCGAGGCTACCCCTTATCCCATGATGCCTAGCACTAGCTACCCAGATCTCATTTGTAATAGCTAACCCCAGACTCAACCAGAGAAACAACCTGTCCAAGAACAGGTTGAGCATACCTATCATACTCTCTAAGTCAGTAGAGGAAACAAACCAGCGAATACTCAGCCAGTGAAAACAAAACTCCTCTCGATCCAATAGGACAGGGGGACGGAGGGTGGGCCCCTGGAGGAAAAATCGCTATGTGTGTCAGGCGAAGCTCCCTGGGATTTTCGGAACCGCATTTTGCCACTTTTCTGACCCTTGGGGTATGGTCTGGAAGGAGTAGAAAAATGGACTCCCACAGCAGAGAGAGTCTTGCCTTCTTGCTCACACCTAGTCAAAGTGTCTTTCACCTGTGGTCCAAAAAGAAAGGAACCATCAAAGGGGGTGTTGGTGAATGACACTCTAAAGGGTTCCGCAAAATTACACAGCCGCATCCAGGCGTGTCTCCTAAGGGCCACACCTGTACCTGCGGCTCTACTCGCACCATCGGCTGCATAGGAAATGAGCCTCATGGAGGAGTTGACTACAGAATTAAGGGTCGCCAGCTAGGAAGCCACTTTAGCTTGACCCCCTCAGCTGATAGATCTTGAAGGGTATCTCCGAGCTCTTTAAGGATATCCCTCTGAACCCAGGTAAAATGGCATAAGTAGTTCAGTGACCTCATAGAAAAGGTCGCTGAAGCAAACATACACTTCCCATATCTGTCCATGGTCCTAGACTCCTTGTTAGGAGGATGGACAGATGAAGAAGTTTCCGCTAACTCCTTTTTCATGGCTGCTGCTACCACCATGGCATCAACAGGAACACCTTTCAAAAGGAATTGCTTGTCCAGGGGTGCTGTAATGAATTTATCAGGTCTCCTTGGAGTTGGTTCCACTATATCCGGAGCTAACCATGCCTTTCGAGTCACCACTGACATAAGTGGATCAAAAGGCAGAGAAACCCATGAGGTGGAAGGTTGGGAACCGAACACATCCAGGAATACAGACTCATCCTCGGTCGGGGCTAGGGGATTCCAGTTCCCCCTCTGCTTAAGCATTTTGAGGATGTCCAAAAAGGAAACATCTTCAGAGGGGTATCTCAGGGACCCTTCCGAGTCATCTAAGTCTGTATCAAAAGTGACAGACTCAGGGGAGTCAATGTGCTTCCTCTTGTACTTCTTCTTATGAGAGGGCTCCTCTGAATGGTCAGGGGAGGCCTCAGAAGAAGAGGAAACACCCAATGGGGTGCCCTGGAGCGTTTGTTCCCCATGCTTGGGGTCTGGATGAGGAGCAGAGGTTGGCACAGGCACTACAGGGGATGGAGCCGATGGGGCCAATAGTGGAGCTGACTCAGTGGCCAGCACACTCCTCATGACATCAAAGGCATCCCTGCCACGATACAGAGAAGGCTCCGGTTCAGAGGAAATCGGAATCCTTCTCCACACCGAGGGAGACTGTTCCGAGGCCAATGTAGGAGTCGAGCTCACCTGCGCTGAAGCTCCGAGAGGGAGAATGGGGTTGGGCAAGGGTCCGATGCCACTCCCCCCCTCAGAGCCGATGAGGGAGCCCCGGCGCCCAGATCCCTCGATGGACTGCACCATCGAGGGAATCGGAGCTGACGATGGAACTGAAGGAAAAAGAGATAACAGAGCCGACGGTTCCACTACTTGAACCCCAATGAACTACAGCTCTGAGCTCAATGGAGTCGGAGGAGGAACATCGATAGAAGTGGACAGAGCCGACACCTGTTGAGGAGGGCTGGACAACATCTTGGCAAGTGTCTGCGACTTTAGCAACCTACTGACCACTCTCTGCACATCGTGATCCGAGAGCCTAGAGGATCGAGAGGAGTGGGATGATCTGTGACTGCACTTGCTCTGAAGCAGGGGAGACTGAGGAGCCAAATGAATTGATTCCAGAGAGGGTGACCTCAGCATCTTGTGGCTCCACGACGACTCCAAAGTTTCTGATGGAGCCGACAGGGAGACAGTCTTATTGGTTCCAGCCGGAACCGAAGTAGCAGGTATAGTCTGAACCAAAGACGGCTCCACATTTGGAGACGACAATTTTGATGATTTTGGGGATTTCACAGGCTGAGTCTTGGCAGGTGAATCATGGGGCTTTAAAAGGCCCCTAAGAATAAGCTTATTCTTACGCTCCTGCAGGACTCTTGGACTAAATGCATGGCAGATAGAACAAGAGTTCTGCAGGTGCACAGCACCTAAGCAATAGATGCAAGAAGTGTGCCCATCTGTCAGAGACATTTTCTGACAGCATGAGTCACACTTCTTGAACCCAGACACTTTGGATTCTTTAAACATCTTGAAACCAAAAATACAACAATAGCTAATAACAAATATACAGTCTACAGAAAAAACAGAGACAGTACAGTAATAATACAGACTAAAGTTTTTTTTTTTTTTGGAAGCCTCTAACTCAAACGGCTGGTCTAATAAGAAGGTATAAGGAAAGCCTCTAACCTAAATGGCTAACCTGACAAGAAAAGGATAAGGAGGGGGAGGGGTAGAACTCTCTAATTAAAATGAGTTCTAAGAGGGGAAGGGGGACTACAAAAAAAATCACTCAACTAATACAGCAGTATAAAAACTAAAAATGAGAATACCTTACTAAGAAAAAGGATTATTTGACAGAAAAAAGTTCTATAATAAAGTCAATACAAGCCTGAGCCAGAAAAACGACACCTTGCCACTGGTCTCGGCCATATGAAAGTCGACTTTGTGAAAAGTCGACTATGTAAAGTAGACCTATATATATATATATATATATATATATTAATAGAGAGAGAGAGTTTACTATCAAAATCTCACAACTTGGAAGGTTTATTCTACACATTGCTGCAACCTTAAAGTCGGCATACCGAATACTGACATGCATGAAAATAACTCTGAATGCCACAATTCCCGATCTTCAGCAGAAGTGCATATATTATCAAGGGAAGGAGTGTAATGTTCATACACAAAGAAAACAATATGGTGAGCAGGGAAAGAGTACTATAGGAACATGCACTAACATGCGTATGGAAGGGAGGCCAAGTTCAGTGAGGCAGTAATACCAGTATTCAACTCTATGACTGTCAACATGCTGGGATTCGCTCTACTGAACTCTACCTTGTGCGCGGTGAGTTTTTAATGGTAAATCTATAGCTATATCCATCAATCTATCTATCTATCTATAAGACAATATTATCACAAGTAATAAATGAAAAATATCAGCACAGGCAGAAAAACTTAGAAGATATGCAGATAAATATAAAGGAAAAGTACAAAATAAGCAACTTACTGATGACCCAAAAAAGTATTGTAGAGAACTGGGAAGCAAGGCAAAAGTAATTGAAACACCACCGAAATAAGAAGAAATAGATACATTTTAAAGAAATATCTACGAAAATCCTGTGGAACATAACAAAGATGCTAAATGTTTAGAAGAAGAAAAAAAATAAGAAAGCATTTGACAGTATCTCACAGTTATGGATAAAAGAATGCTTAAAAATGTGTAAGATACACCCTACACTGATTGATTACATTACAGCAACCATGAAACAGTGGCAAACCACTTTGCTGTTAAGCCATGAGAAAAGACAAATTATCATTCCAGGGATAAAAAATTCAAAGGGGGGTATTCTAGGGTGACTCTGTCACCGCTGGTGTTTTGCCTTGCCTTTTTTTTTTTTCAGATGTAATGTAATATAAAATTTAGAAACATTCCATGTAAAGGATAGAAGTTACAGTGTACACATAATGCACTAATTGTCTACAACATCGTATCTCACTTGTAGAGTTGTGTGTTAATACAGTGTTTTTTGAGATAGAAATTAGTTTGCACACTTATGAAAGCATTAGTATAACACAACTATTTACACCTGTTTACATTACAATGTCATCATGAAAACTTCCATTCAATAATTAAAGGAAAGCAATAAAAAAGTAGCTACATTGATATTTTTAGGCCTTGATTAACTTTTTGTTTAACAAGATTGTAAATTTGTGGGTTCATATAAAAATAAATTATATAACAAAATTCTTAGTAACTAAAACTCCCCTTTTTTAATCCTTTAATAGAGTGTCTAAGAGAAGGACCCAGTACTTCCGATAATAGAAACATTATTTTGGTTTTTTGGTTATTAATTTGTGGGAAGATATATATTTTACAACCATATTTTTAAAGCCATTCCATGTTATCTTGGATGCATCAAGACAGTTTTGAGCTATGTATAGTTTAATCAATGCACAAGCAGTAATCAATACATGTTTATTTAGCTTGGTTAGGTTTTTGGTTGTCTTGCCATTAATCCATTCCATTGTGTACGTAACAGATTAGATCATGGCTACAATTTGGCTCCCTGAAAGCAACAAACTGCAAAGACTTCTCATCTTCTTTTTGTAGATGATTTTAAAACTGTATAGTTCATCAGATGAGGAGCCGAAGTCACAGCTGCAAGTAGTCAAAACTTTTTCAGATGAAATAAGAATGTCATCTGTTCTTGAAAATTTGCAAAGGCAACCTTTAAAGCAGGAAAGCTGCAGCACCAAGAAAACATTGGTTTGGAACAAGGATGTGATATAAAATAGCTTGAGCTAGAGGGAGTGTATAAACATTTGGGAACTGATGAAGGATCAACAATAAAACATTAAAAAATGTGAATAAAACTTAGTAAGGAAAATTTTGGAAGACTTAATACTGAAAACAGCCCTGACGTCTAGGAACAAAGTCCAAGCTATAAACAATTTGCTTTTCCTGTCCACACTTACACTTGTGGAGTGATTGACTGGTCCCAAAAGGTGTTGGATAGGTTGGACAGGAAAACAAGAAGGATACCAAGATTATATATTCTCCATTCTGAAGGAGGTATGGGCCTCCTCGAAAATGATTACATGTATAGATCTACAAGCATGGGACTGCATACATATCTGCTGACCTCACAAGACCCAAACTTAGTGAAAGTATTGAAACATGAGGAGAATAAATCTAAGATGATTTCCCTGCTTTGTTTAGCAGAAGCATATCGGCATCAACCAGGAACGGAAATCAAACCAGAAGTAGATAAAAATCAGGCAGCAACTGAATATTCCAAAAAAAAAAACGAAAGAAAGAATATAAAGTGAAGGATCAGACGAGAAGGCAAAAAATGTGGAAAATGCATAAGTACAGTAGCAAGTATAGAAAACTCTTGGAATAGCCTCATGTTGATCAGAATCAAATGCAGGAATGTTTAAGGAGAGGTGAATTTAAACCAAAAAGCAAAAGGTTAATACTGGTGGCCCAAGATAGTAGACTATGTATATGCTGGTTTACAAAGTCTATTGAATATGTCAGAGAAACAAGCAAATGTAGATTTTGTAAAACAGAACTGGAAACAGTCACGCATCTTGTTGCTGGCTGTGATATACTAATGGCAGAAGGACTGTATACTGAAAGGCATAATAATGGGGCAAGACTGTTGCATTGAGTATTGTGCAAACATAATACTGAAGCAGCTGAAAAACACTATAAAAATGAGCCACAAAGCATCATAGGAAATGATGAAGTTTATATCATATGGGATCATCCATTACAAACAGCTAAAAAAATAGATGTGAGAAAGCCAGATACAGTAGTCCAGGAAAAGAAGACAAAAGTAGCATTGATCACTGAAATTGCCACACGCAGTGACTTCAGTGCCTTACATATCGAGAGATGAAAAGTCATAAAAGTCCAGGATTTGCAGGCAGAAACGAGGGCAATGTGGAAGAAAGATACTCAGAAAGTTCCAGTAGTAGTAGGAACAACGAATGTTGTAAAAAAGAATTTACAATCTTACTTGGATATGTTACCAATGCATGTAGCTCCATACGAATTGCAGAAGGAGTCACTTCTGGGCATATCGCAGGTGCTGAGAAAAGCACTTCTGGGTAATACCAAAGATTGAAAGAATACTAATTTCATGAAGTTTAATCATACTTTGACTTAGGAATGGGGTCCATTCCTGTCATGGCATTAGAAACCCAAACGACTTGGAGAAATTAAAAAATAGATGGATAAATTGATAGATATAAAGAACAGTGCAGAAATATTTTGTCATGATTCGGGCAAACAACTGACCAATTGATACCTCCAATGAGGCAAGAGCCCTCCAAAGCTTTCATTCACCAGTGGAGAAAAGAGTTTTCGTGTGAGGTAGTGATCCAGTTTGCAGATTCTGTGAATTGTCCTATCGCTACCTAAACAGCAACCAGCTGCCTTGGGAAGTGCATGTACAACCTACTAGTGAAGTGGCATAGTGCTTGCACCACGGGCACTCTAGGCAGTTTGTGCTGCACTGATACACCAGCTCTCCTGCATGTATTACCAATAAAATGAACTTAGCTGCCTCTCTCATCCCAGGATGGGACACCCTTCGTCAGTCACTCCCATCACCCCCTACATGGTTCCTCCAGTACCTGTAGAGCTCGTTGAGCACAGCTTGTCTGGGGTGCAACTGGGGCTTTATGCCTGTAAGCCATGGGTCTGAGCCTTGTCATGATTTACATTTGTAACTGAACTGCTATGTTGACTTCACTTTTTTCTGTGAAAGTGAGACACCAGTAGAGTTTCATTAGCTTTACTGACTTAACGTATGTGCTGGAATAGACATTTTTAGTTCCAGACTTCTTCTAAATACCCAATCCTTCAGCTACAGGCATTGTAGTGATACAGTTCATTTGAATGCCTGATATTTCAGATGTGGAGAGAGAGAGAGAGGAAGAGAGTAGAACTACATACTGTCATATCCCATTTGCTTGTGCCTTTCTGCCTGTGGCAATGCTATCTCAGCCAACAGTTTTAATACTGAAGCGTTAACTCAGTTAGCAAATGTGATCCTTGGAAACTGTATAATAGCATGGAAAAGAAAGAAAAAGTAATGTATCCTACCTGGCCAGGAACCACTTTCTGATAGGCTGTACTGTTAAGATTAATAAATTGAACATTGTACAACTTTTACTGAAAGTGCACTGTTTCAAATCTGCAATAAAACATAATGTGCTGTGATGGGATAGTCTGTTACCATACCTCTCAACTTCTTAGAGTAAGAAATCTGGATAAAACCATGAATAAAAGTGGGACAAAGGCCCAAAAACAGGGACACTTTTAAACATTACTCTTACAAACGTAAAAAGTTGATAGAATAACAGGTTTTGCATTAGCATGCATTTTCTGAAGGGTATGAAGTCTGAAACTCAAATATCTGTGATTATTTTCTAACTTCAGTCTTTAATAATTTGCCACTAATTTGCCCGAAAACCACAATTTTATGAAAAACGGATTAAAAATATGAGGCAATGTATGGACATTCTGTGACAATCTGTACAGTTGAGAGGTATGTAAGACTGTTACTGAAAGTTGGAAGCTCTCAGCTATACATTTAGCTCCAGTGCCTCTGAGATAAGGCACTGCCTCAACATAACATGCACAGTATTTATTCTTTTTGTAGTTATGACAGCTACATTAACATCAGCAAGTAAAGTAATGTATAGCTAATACATTTTTCTAACAAGAACAAAGGAACATTGTAATTAATCACTCAATAAATAAAATAGGACACATCTATCATTGCCAGAGAACTATTAATGTGCCATTAAGGTGCCTGTAGCCTGTTGTAATACATTACTGGTAAGTATTAGTGAACAGGAACAAGTCACACTCCCTCTGAACTATGTATAGGTATTTTACATGCTTAAACATTAAACTGGCTTACTTTATGGCAGCACTGATTCTGTTTCACACATGAAATAGAATACTTAAATCCTCTTTTGAAAACAGATTGATTAAAGATGACGCAATAGGAAATTAACAGAAATACTGCAGAACCATTATCTATTATCCAACAATTACTTACTGGAGGACAGAACGTAAATGATATGTGTGGAAATTCCATTTGCTAATCTCTTCAGAGAACAGACTGTAACATCACACACTTCCTTATTCTTGTGGCAGGCCTCTGTGCTGTGTGTTTGCAATATGTACATCACCAAACCAGTCAATATTTATTCAGAGCACTGTAATACTATTGTAAAAGTAGTGACAGAGTCATGGGGATTTTTATGCCGCCATGAAAAATAATCATAATAATTGTCTGAAGAAGCAAATGTTATTCGCGAAAGCGCTCACGTTTTGTATTAAAGTTCTTTTATATTAGCTTTCTGCTGTGTGGAACCACTTTTGTTTTGCTTTACAATTATTGATTTTCTTTAGTTGGTTCCCTGGTCTACTCAGAGGTTTGTTCGCTTTTACGCCCTTCAGCATGTACCTGATCAGACATATGCGAGAGTTGTAATGCCCCCTAAGGTTTCTTACCAGGAGAATCCAGGGTATAAATACATTGTCCTACACATATTGCCTTAGAGCCCTATCTCTATACCCATTTCTCCCTCAGGTTACTGAGATTCAGTCTATACCTGGCATACAAGGCATCCTCAGATCCATCTCTGCTGGACCTTTTGCATATGTGTAAAATGAACAGAATCAGAACCACTCGATCAAAGGATTTAAATTTTGCTTGCAATGTAAGTAAGATATGTATCTCAGAGGATCCCCCATACTCTGGAACAGGGTCCCCATCCATGTGAAGTGGAGTCCATCCCTAACCCTATTTAAGTGTAACCTTGACCAATGAATGGGAAATCAAAAATCCACCCCAGTAGCTATGCCCGAACAAATGTACTCCTACACATAATCTTCAGAAACTTCATAACTAACATGCCCCCTTCAAACAAATTCCCATGAAACACAGGGATACAATTGGGTTGGGTTGTGTGGCTAGGCTTATAAAGGCCATGGTGGTCATTAGCCTAGTATATACCTATGAATCAAATTGGGAGAAGCAGTTTTAAATCTGGTTCCCTGGCCTTCATAGATAATACTACACTGATTCAGTGGTATCATAATGCCTCAGTCATTCCGTCTTCTTCCAAGGAGAGGGTATCACCAGCTTCCCTGACAGCTCATACAGGAATGTGGCAGGGAATATTTGGGCATAATATATGTAGTGAGTTTTTCTGTGATCTGCAGGCTTATTGGTGACTTGCTTCTGCAACATATTTTATTCAGTAGCTTTGCACATCACCAACTTTGCCTGTTTTCATTTTTAGTAGAAAGATAACATCATTAATGCCAGTGCATACAGTTTTAATAACTCTTTAATTCCTGTTGATAAAAAGTCTTGTCTATTGTGCAAGGGGCATTACAGTTGTCAATATTTTGGAGTAATTAGCGTTGATGTACTCCTACACAGGATGCACCTATTTTGGGGGTATATCCCTATTTTCAGGCTTGATTTACCCTTCACACAATTTTCTGAACCTCCTCATTGCATGTGATATTTTAAAGCTGTCTATTACACCAAAAATTGCAATATATGATGAACATACTGAACACCCTCTCCTCCTACCACACAACACTACAACCTGGGAGAGATGCACTTATCTAGCCAAACTGGAGGTAAAGCTCTCTCCAACCAAGACTGAAAGTGATAGTCAAGAGGAGAAGGTAAACACTTGCACCACACCACACTCATCACATAGTCCCACTAAACCTACACCACCAACATCCATACATAGAAACACAAAAACATTCGCAGAGGCTCTCAATAATAATCTGCTCAAGCAACAGAGACCTCCAAAGCAGAAATGCAAGCAACCTCCCACCACCAACACTACCCAAATGACACATAACCCACAGACTCAGTATGCCACTCAACCACAGCCCATAAGGCAAAACAACGTACCCAACACACTAGTCATAGGTGACTCTATAGTCAGGCACACTGATGTCCCACTCATTAGGCTAAACAAGGAGAAGGTTACTGCCTGCTGCCTGTTGGGTGCCAGGATCTGCCACATAACCTACGCACTCAGGTCACTCCACAACAAGTACAAATATGACTCTGTGATTGGCCATGTTGGTGTGAATGACCTGAAACATACCTCCCTGGACTACATGAAAAGAGACATGGAAGAGCTCTCTGATCTTGTAGCCCAGGAAGGTATGACCCTAGCCCTGAGTAGCATCCTGCCATCATCCAGAATGATATCGCAGTACAAGGACAAAATGATTGACTTCAACAATTGGCTAAGCTTGGATCCAGTATCTGTCTGCATGGGACAACATGGTCGACAGACCACTATGCTTTGCCAGAGATGGCCTGCACCTGTCACCCCTGGGATTCCAGATACTGGCAAAGGCTCTTGCTGCCCCTATATTGCCTTTTTTTAGGCACAGTTTAAATGACAAATTCACCACCGTAACAGGGACAGGCAAGCAAAAACTGAGCTTAATGCTACTCAATGCTAGAAGTCTAAATCTCAAAATGCACTCACTAGAGGCACTCCTTAAAATGGAGAACATCGATGTCTGTGTAGTGACTGAGACCTGGTTCAAGGCTCCAGAAAGCACCCCTGCATTACCAGGCTATAATTCTTACCACACTTTTTGGCCATCTAACCTGGACCGTAACACCAAAGGTGGAGGTGTGTCCATATTCATTAAGGATATCCACACCTCCAGGCTAGTTGCTCAGCATAATGCAGCCGAGGTTATCCAAGTGCAACTAACTCTGGGCAAAACTGCAATCCAAATTGTAGCTTGCTACAGATCCCCCACCATGCCCCAGGATTCCCACTCCTCTTTTCTTGATATACTGGAAAATATTAGCACACAATCAAACACCCTAATATTGGGCGATTTCAACTACCCCACCATTAACTGGGAAAACTACTCTTGTACCAACTCCTTCACTCAGCGCTTTCTGGAATTCATAAATTCCAATGCCCTGGATCAACTTATCCACACCCCCACCCGGGACAACAATATCCTAGACCTAGTCATTACCAACATGAGTGATCAGTGTTCCACACCTGAAGTCAACTCCTCATTGGTCAGATCCTACCATAAGCTAATCACCCTAAATATCCACATCCCGCCCCCACCCCCAATTAAGGAAACCATGGTAAAAAATTCTCCAAAGCCAGCTTCATGCTTCTTAAGACAGAAGTGGCGAACTTCATGACACCCATGCAAATGGACAATACAGTTACAACTGCTGAATCCTACACAGATGCACTCTATAAGCACTTACACAAGTGCATGGATCATGCTATCCCAAACAGAACCAAGACGTTATCCTCCAAAATAAGGAAGCCAATCTGGTGGTCCCCTGCCATAAACAAACTCTACAAAAGAAGGAAGAAATTGTTGCAAAAGAGAGTAAAATCCCATGAGCGGAGGAGCTCCCCAGTCAGCCTCAGTAAGAAGCTGAAATCCCTTATAATATCCTCCAAAGCTAGCTATGAAAACAAGATTGCCACTGATTCTAAGGACAACCACAGAGCATTCTATAGCTATGTCAAGAATCTCAATGGCAACACACAGATCTGCTCTGAGTTACAGTACAATGGCACAAAAATTACAGAACCAACTAATATTGCCAACATCCTGGCAGAAAGGTTCAGTGCTAACTTTACCCCCCCCTCACCCCCTAAAGGGCTCATATCTATACAGGAAGAATGCAGAGTCTCTGTAATCACAACTTCACAGGTAAAAGCAGCACTGTCTAAAGCCAAAAAACACAGCATCCAAGGGACCGGACAACATCTCAAGCTGCGTTTTACATGAACTTCAGAATGAACTGGCTCCCCACCTAAGCACCATGTTCAATCATAGCCTCATGACAGGCTTTGTGCCCACTGAATGGTGCACAGCAACAGTTATCCCACTCCACAAAGGGGGAGCCACCACTGATCCTGGGAACTATCGCCCTATTAGCCTGATGAGCCTGGTCAGCAAGGTCATAGGACGTATCATCATGGAATTCATAAACAAAGACATTGGTAACCTCCAAACTTTGGACCCCACCAAGTTCGGGTTTGTGAAAGGCAGATCATGCCTCCTGAACTTGGTCGACTTCTTTGAGGCAGTCACCAAAGCCATAGACGAGGGTAACGTGGTTCACACAGCCTATCTTGACCTTGTCAAGGCTTTCAACACCATCCCCCATTCTGGAATTATAGCTAAAATCACTAAACTAGGTGTAAATCCCTATGTCACACGATGGGTTACCAACTGGCTAGCTGACAGAACCCACACTGTAAAAGTTGCAGACTCCAAATCTGACTTCAAACCAGTTGCAAGTGGAGTACCACAGGGTTCAGTCCTGGGACCTCTCCTGTTTGGTAACTACTTCTCTGAAGTACAGGCTAACACAGAAGGCCTCTGGCTAATGAAGTTCGCAGATGACTGCAAACTAGGAGCTAAAGTCGTGTCCCCAAATGATGTGGACATCCTACAAAAGGGCCTCACTGAGACAGATGCCTGGTGTCAAAGCCATGGCCTCAAGCTCAATGCCAAAAAGTGCATTGTTATCCTCTTTGGTAAAAACTATGTATCCATGAACTACCACATAGGCGGCAGTCTTCTTAACACCGAATCTGTGATAAGAGACCTTGGGTCCCAGGTGGACAGTAGTCTCTCCTTTGATAATCACATTGCCACAGTAGTCAGGAAATCCTTCTACATGGCACACCTCATCACAAAAGCGTTCTCATCCAGGAAAAAAGAGGTCATTGCTCCCCTCTACTCGACACTCATTGGACTCATTATAGAGTACAATGCCCCTTTTGGAATGTACCTCACAAGACATCTGAAACAGCTGGAAAGGCCACAGAAGTACCTCACAAAGAGGATTACTGGCCTCAAACAGATGCCCTACACTGATCGTCTCAAAAAACTCCAGCTTTACTCTGTAGCATATCACCTACTCAGAGGTGATCTCTGCCTAACATATAAAGCTATGTCAAACCCAGAGCTGTTGGACAAGCTACACCTAAAGAAACCCTAATCCCTCAGAGCTACATGCTCTAGGGACCTAAACCTTGTCACCACAATACACAGGACTTGCTTGAGGGGTAGATTCCTGTCCCAGAGACATCCCATACTCTGGAGCAAGCTACCCATCTATGTCAAGCAAAGTTCCTCATTAACACTCTTCAAGAAAAATCTTGATGAGTGGATGGGAAATAGAAAATACACCCCAGGGATCACTTATGTGGCTCTGCTCAACAGGGGCACAGGAAATTAACTTTCTTGGGTTGGCGTAAGCCAGGGAACTTTGTTGGCTAGGTTGGCTAGGCTTACTTAGGCCCTTGGGCCGATAGCCTAGTACCTACCTATGAACCTATACTACTGACAACAATAATTTAAAGAAAGAGCACAAACATCTAACATCTCCTTTTTTTTCTGTAGGAAAAAATAAATTCTTTTGTGTGGTAGAATATTGCAATGCAGTTAAAGTCTGCAGATTTTACACCTTCTCTTTGATAACATTCTTCTATTTTCCATACTTTTTGTCACGCACTGTTTTTAAATACGTCTTTGAGTAGTATCCCACATTTCTACTAAAAATGCTATTTGATATTCACATTTTATGCTAATAAAATGCCCACATTTTGCTTGTCTACCTATTTTTTATGTCTGCAGATTGGTAGGTATGCTCCTCTGTTATGTGTAACATTTTCAACACCCTGAAATGACAGATGGCAAACAGCATGTGAAAACATTAGGATGTATATGCGCATGCTTTCAGTTCAAAAAAGCACTGTGCTATTTCATTACATGTCTACCAACCTAATGTTTTTGTTAACGTAATATGCACTCCATACACACATTTCTAAATACACAATAATGTTGATAAATAATCAGATAACTAATAAAAATGTTAATTATTCTCAGTAAGGTAAACACTGAAACCTGTCTGTGTTTGCACTGTAACCAACAAAGCATGCCAGATGTAACTTTAATATCTTGTTTGCACATCAACCTTACGTTTTTCTAACGATTGCTTGTATGATGAGCATATATGCGCTTTTTATATAACATACAGGTAAACTTAAGATGTGCTCAAATAATATGCTTTTTTATTAATTTGTTAACCAGGAAAGCACATTGAACACAAATTCTTTTCTAGGAGTGACCTAGGAAAACTAGTATAAAATCTTTTTTTAGGGGTGACCGAGGACAACTGTCTGCTTAAGTGATTTGTACAGTCAAATGTATGGAAAAGGAGGGTGAAGATATCAAATCTTGGTCTACAGGAAGCAGTTTGTTAGCAGATTATAACCATAATCATCTTTGCTAATTGTTAAATAATATAACTTTTACTTTTAAGTAATTAGCTCAGCACCAGACCTCTACCTCGTCTGTAGTGGTGCAGTCATTAGCATTGTCGCCTCACAGCAAGAGGTTCTCCAGTTTAATTCTCGGCTGGTGTGCCTTCTGTGTGGAGTCTGCATGTCCTCCCTGCGGTTGACTGACTTTTAAAGACATGCAGGTATGTGCGCGTGCCTTCTGTGTAGGCTGGGTGCTGGGTGCTGGGCTAGCAACTTGACACCATAAAGAAACACTACCATTCAATCTGCGAACCGGTGATCTGCTGTGGCAACCCCTAAGACATTGCTTTTAGCTCAGCACCAGACCATTACCATTTTTTATTAACCCCACTACTGTTTTCCATCATTTAAAGTTTAATTATCCACTAAATTGTTATATTTATTAGCAGGCTCCGTGTTACTAATGCAAACCATGGTAATAATACCTGGCATTGGTTTCATTTTATACAAAACCATTTTTCAGCTATTTTCAGCCACCAAACCCTGCTGTAAAATATTCCCACCATTTCATCACCATTTAATATTACATCCTCTATACGAGTACATTTTGTACATTTGACTTTTTATTTCTCCTTATTAGATGTCAAAGTTAACTTATAATCCATAAAAAAAATATTATCAGGGGTGAAATAAAAGTAATTCTTCAGACATGGTGATGCATATATTGAAGGCTAGTAAAGCTCAAAACTTATATTGATACACTATTTTACTTCCAATGATTTTAGACCTGCCTTTGCTTTGGATCCAAGAACAAAATATCAGAGCCCATGCAGGAAAAATAGAATGTTGTATAAGGATAAAATGAGAGCTAATAGACCTAATTATTATAAAAGTTCTTTCTACCACACAAGACGTGCGTGACAAGAGATGATTGCCTAATCACCCATTCAGCTTTGGTATGATTTCTTCATTAAGTCATTAAGAAAACAGAAACAGAAGTTCCTTTAAATAGCTGCTTGCAGCAACATTAAAAATCCAGTCATGTAAACAAATTGAAGCAGTGGATTAAATATTACCTTATTCTGACCAGGAAAACTGCTAAATAAACTCTGTGAATTGTGTAAGAGAAATTGTGCCTGTTACAAATATAAAATAGCACAACAGTTAGCTTTACGAGATGTGCATTCAATACTCCTTCATAGATATCACTTTCACATACTCTGATGCAGCTATGAGAACATTGCTTGGTCCTGTTTAATATAATGTAGTTTGACCCATACTGTAGACAAGGATATTTTATGGTTGGAAATGTTCACTGGATCAGCCCACATATGCAGCTAACCCATAAAAATTAAGTTAAGCTAAGAATTCTGTAAGACATCTGTCACTTAAAAGTCAGAATAGATATTCCTATTCTAACATATATCCTGTGTTATAGTTTAATAATTGGTCACTTCCCACCTCAAAATTTTTCTTCTGTGGTTGTAATTCTTGAAAGTGGTGTTTCATTACATTAGGACTAGATCTCACTCTCCGGCAATACTATTAGACTATGTAGTTCACATGTGTGTGGAATTATTAGGAAGCTCACGGATAATACTATTAGACTGTAGTTCACATGTGTGTGGAATTATTAGGAAACTCATTCTCAGGCAATACTATTAGACTGTAGTTCACATGTGTGTGGAATTATTAGGAAGCTCATTCTCAGATAATACTATTAGACTAAGTAGTTCACATGTGTGTGAAATTATTAGGAAGCTCACGGATAATACTATTAGACTGTAGTTCACATGTGTGTGGAATTATTAGGAAGCTCACGGATAATACTATTAGACTATGTAGTGCACATGTGTGTGGAATTTTTAGGAAGATAAGCTGCTATTGCTTGTCTTCCATCCTGCTGTAAGAATATGCAGTGAGATAACATGAATACTCTCTAATGCAGATTTCTCTATGCATACAGTTAAAGCATACAAAAATGTCATGATATGTGGTCTTATGTTTATGACAACTACAGAGTAGATGCAGAAAAACATTAATAAGTCATGGCCCACAGAAAACACTACATAGGGATCTTTATTAGTTCGCTGAATGTTATTTTTGTCGAACACCTTTCTGTCTACCCCTATTCAGCAAAAATCACTCCCATGATCCACTGAATTTACCAAGGGCAATGAAGTAGTTGGACAACTACACAAGTTTGCCTTTTTCTCCACTGTAGTGCGATCCTGGAGTTGGTATATATAGTTGGGGGTGTGTGGAGGGTGCAGCCCCCCACATCAGGGGGGTGTGTGGGGCAAAGCCCACCACTTGGGTGTGTTTGATTTAGGTGGGTTTGGGTTCTGTCATGTTGCAGGGCAATTGCTTTCTTGCCCTTGGTAAATTCAGCAAATTGTGGAAGTGATTTTTGCTGAATAGGGGTCGACAGAAAGGTGTTCACTGCAAATAACTTTCAGCGAACTAATAAAGACCCTATCAGAGAATATGAGCACTCAGCCTTCTGAAAGGCCAATGTAAGATGTAAGCTCAATGTCCAGATTTTTACAGAATGTCCAGATATTTTAATCATATTTTTGGTTAGTTCCTCATAAAATTTGTGGTTTTCTGTCAAATCACTGATGACTGAAGTTACTAAATAACGAGATGTATTAGAGTTTCAGCATTCATGGCATTATGGTTAAGGTGTTTACCTTACAGATACAAGGTGTAGTGTTTGATTGTCATATAGGGTAATTGACTAGGCTTAATATATCCGAAAAGCTGGTTAGCATAGTAATAATCTATGGACCTATATCCTTTAGAAAATACATGCTAACACAAATCCTGTCATTCTAGCAAATTTCTATGTTAATAAGAACAATATTTAAAAATTGTCCCTATTTTTGGGCCATTGTTCCCCCATTATTTTAGACTTTGTTCAGACTTCTTGTGCTAAGAGGTTGACAGGTATGTTAAGTAAGCTTGACTGGAAAACTGGTGTTCCTCTGAACTTTATACAGGTGTGATGTTTCCATCTAGTGGAAAAACTGTTAAACTGCATTCCCTAGCCTTAACCAAGAAACCATTCTTGCTTTTTCAGCAACTTACTAAATTTCTAAGTAACTTTATCATTGTTCATCATACTCGAGCAACAGCATCTGTTTTTTTCTTTTTCTTTCTATATCATGCTATGATATATTTCTTATATAAGGTAGTTGCAGCTTTCAAAACTCCATATGCTAAGAGACCGTAATATAGAAGGACAGTACGGCAGTGAACCTGCATTATTCTAGGGACCAGTTGAAATTCTCGAATAATAAAGCTTGCTATTTTTACAAGAAAAGCTCACATCTGAGGAAAGAATCTGTTACCTCCTGAGTGGTTAAAAGACTGTGCAGTCTGTCCGGAACGATCACTTTTAAAAGGATTGTACTGAACAAGATTGCCTATTAGCTGCTTGAAGCTTCAGTGACAAAGTGGATTCCTGGAAGCACACAATGGAACGCCACTTTACTTCATCAAAATGTACCTGACTGGATGTGTGAAAAGTTTAAAGCTCTAAACTCTGAGTTGTTCATGTATTTGTTGCTACAAATCTTGTGTATCCTATCTGCCATGCTTCTATGATATAATTCTGTTTTAGGCCTTCTCATCTTCAAAATCAGGAGTTTGTTTTTACACCTGCTTTGAAGGAGACTATGATTATAGCAGTCCTTAACTCTAGCCACGAGCTGCACTTTTTGGATAGTTACTGTTACTGTCCTGTCACAAACCACATGTTTATTGGGAAAGTTATCAAGAAAAGGTTGTGTAAGTGCTTGGATCTAGTCCAAAATCATATGAAGTCTGGTATCCATTTCTGTCTGTTTTCAGAGTATGCCAAATCACTGTGATTGCACCCACTTGAGTTTTTTAATTTAAATTTGTTATTCACACATTAAAGAGATATGCGAAAGGGAATCAGGTCGTAAGGGCAAAGATAGTTGCAATATGTATGGACAATTCAGAGCAGCCAATCAACACACTTTCTTTTAGGAAGTGTGAAGAAGCTGGGGAACCCAAAGAAAATCCACACAGACATTGAAAGAACATGTAAACAATGCACAGGCAAGCACCAAACATCCAGATTTAACCTCACACCTGCATCAAGCTATCAAGCTGTTATACAGAGATCTTAACCTCTGCGTCGCCAAATAGCCCTGGTCAATTATCTTTTTGCAGTTGTTATAGCTAAGGATCAAAGGACTTATATGATCATATTTCTTTTTGATCTCTCTGCTGTACCTGATATTCTTGATAAGATAGAATAGCTGCATGGCTTATAAATAGGACATGGCAAGTATCAGTCAGCAACTGGACAGATGAAATCATTGGTTACAGTCAGGGTGTCCCACAGGGACCTAGGCCCTTACTTATTTAGATGGTATCTTTTGGACCTAACTTTTTCATTGGAGGTGTTCTACAGTCTATATGCAGATGACCTGAAATTGGGTAAACTGATTACATGTGTTACTGGTAAGGCATGTCTGCAAAATAACTTGACTAAATTGCCCATTTGGGCACAGGAGAATAATATGCTGATAAAAAACATCAAAAACTAAGCATATGAGATTTGGGAGACATAAACTGAAAGGTGTATATTTAATACAGCACACAGCGATTGAAACTATAGACTCATTTAAGGACCTGTGTATATGGGTAGATTCAGCTATGAGTTTTTCTAATCATGTCAACCAGTTGGTTAATGAGAGTTATAGAACTATAGGTTGTATAAAAAGATTTATAATGTCTAGAAAACCAAAAATAATGAAGTCATTGTTTGTTAGTTACATTAGACCCAAATTTGAGTATGGAATAGCAATATGAAAGCCCTATAAGAAAACATGCATGAGTAAACTGGAAAGAGTACAGTGAAAATATACCAAGGTCATCCATGGATGTGAAATTTTAAGTTATTATGAAAGACTAAAATATCTGAACTTGTACAGTGTCTCTTACATATATCTAAGAGATCTTATTCAGGTATATAGGGCATTTAGGGACAACTACCTCTGGGAATGTTTGGGGTTATCAAAAAGTACTAGAGAATCATCAGACAACCTATGTAGAAGATTCTATAGGAATGAGAAGTGTACTAATTGGTTCTCTGACAGAGTAGCTGATGCATGGAACAGGCTACCAAATTACATTAAAGCAAGTACTAGTTTAGATATTTTTTAAGAATACCTGGACACATTATGGGAACAGATGTTTTGGTATATTGGCAAGCTAGAAGGGAATTAACGCCCATGCTTGAAATATTTGTATGTATGATACCACTGCCCATCTAATATTTTAGGGGAACCTGAATACATGGCAGGAGGCCTCTATCACACTTCACAAATGGTTGACTTCCTATGTCTAAGGCCACATTTAGAGGTTGCCCCTGAAGATTAATTTCTGCTGTTCCCACTATCTTTGTAAGGTCCCACAGTGCTCCAGATGGGGTCCTTTATCTGTTGAATAGGTATTTGTTAACATTTGGTGATGGCATTTGAAGCAGAGCTGATCAGTACCACTGCTAAGGATAATACTCAGATATAATTTTCCTTCCTCCAGGAGCAGGTGCTTTACTCTGATTCCCTAGAAAGCTCTACAAATAGCATTCTGTCCTGGATAAGTGTCAACTGGCTCAGACTCAACCTGTTCAGTTGCCACTGTCTTTCTTGCCACATTAAGGCACTTCATTGCTATGCTCCTCATCCCTGCATATCTTATGGCAAGAGACAATAAACTAGAGTGTGTGTCCAAGATATATGATTCGAGGGTTCATTAATGATAGGCTAACACTTCAGTGCTAGCAGTTTACTAATGTTAGGTCATGTTGTAACCACTTGTGGAATATCATCTGCATTAAGCACTGTATTCTACCTTTTGGGATCCTAAATGTTGTATTGAAACCTCTGCTCAGTTGTCGTGGGGTTCGATTGTCATTATCAGCTTAAGGTTCGAGTCAGGCTCTGGACATCAGGGATTTACTGCCCTGGAATTTTTGAAAGTCCATATATGAGGCTACCTTTAAGAGGTGCCTGTAAAATGTATCTAATTTGTCTTGACTTTTTACACAGATCACTGGCTCTGTTGGACTCAATTCCTATACTTGGTAAATGCTTAAACATTCATTATTGTAATTGTTTTGTGTTCTTATGCATTTCATTTTCTAATCTACCTAATCTTATAGGCACACAAATAAAGGTAATTGATTAAATAATTGGCTAAACATGTTGATTCCTGCTTATGCTGTGATAGCAGAAATTGTTGGTGCAGAGGATTAAGACTGTGAGCTGTAGTGCCTATAGTGCAGGGTTTGATTCCCTTAGCCCTCACTTGCCTACTGTATGACCTTGAGGAAGTCACTTAACAAATATTGCTCCTGATTCACCCGTGAAAACAGACAGTGCTTTCATTGGGTCTACCGGGTTAAGAATTCATACCCTAGCAAATGATCTCATTGATAACACACCTCTAAGAGAACTGATAGTCAGGGATTTGGGTACATATGTAGATAGTAACCTGGCTTTTGACCAACATGTGTCTAAGGTAGTAAGGAAATCACTTTGTGTTGCTCAATTTATAAGCAAGAGCATGACATCTAGGTCCAAGGAAACCATCATCCCAATGTATTTGTCCCTCATCAGGCTCATCATAGAGAGCAATGCCGCCTTTGGTGTGCACCAGACCTGAAACATGCAACAAATGGAATGCCCACTGAGGTTCCTCACAAAAAGAATACAGGATGTAAACAGCATGTCCTATGCAGATTGCCTCAAAGCCCTCTGTCTATACTCTGTTTCCTACAGTCTGATGAGACGCGATCAATACTTGGTATACAAGGCATCCTTGTATCCCACTCTGACAGACATTTTGCATATCTACAAAATGATAGAGTCACGATGGTACAGTGGCAGTGTTGTTGCCTCACAGCAAGAGGTTCTCCTGTTCGATTCTCGGCTGGAGTGCCTTCTGTGTGGAGTCTGCATGTCCTCCCCGTGGTCAAGTGGCTTCCGAAAGACATTCGTGAATGGGCATGCCTTTGCTGAAGGTTGGGTGTCGGGCTGGCAACTCAGCACCATAAAAAATCTACTGCCAATCATTAGCGGACTGGAGTTACACTGTGGCGACCCCTAATCGGGAAAAGCCGAAAAGGCAAACAATAACAAAACAAATCGCATCATAATTACTTTATCTAGGGATTTATATTTTGTCTGTGACATAAATAGGACATGTTGGAGGGACAGGTATGTGTCTTGGAGAATTCCCCTTCTCTGAAACATCCTTTCCATCTATGTGAAGCAGAACACTTTCCAAACTCCTTAACTCAGACTTAAATTGGGTAATCCAGGAATGTAGTTCAGCAGTTTTATTTCTTATGTTTCTAATATGTACTGCAACAAATATTAGACCACCAGGGCTGTGGATTGGCTGTTGTGTTAGAGAAGTATGTGGGAGAGAGAATTATTTTTGTGTTCATTGTGATAGGTGTGGCTGGAATTAGGGTGTATATCTCCTCCTAGAAGGATTTTAGTATATTGGGAATTATGCATACTTGTTTTTTGGAGAGGATTCTTGCACTTAATTTTTGTGTTGGTTTTAGATGAAGTGTAGTTAATCAGTCTATATTTGGAATTAAGGGAAAGGACCATATTAAATAGGTTTGGTGCAAAGTGTGGAAAGTGTAAAGAGGAAGTATGGATAGATGGTTGGGACAGCATTAGAGAGATGTTGAGACATATTACTGAGTCCTGGTAGGATGAAAGATAGCATTGTAGGAGGAGAAAAATAGAGGATATGCTGAAGAGTAACATAATTAAATACAACAATCTGTATTTTATAGATATCAGGTAGTGGGGAATTAGCAGTGAAGTAGCAGTGAAGAAGGAAACGACATTGCATGGCAGTAGGAGATTCAGTGATGGCAAGTTCTGAAAGCTCGTAGAAGATACGGTAGGTAAGGTGAGAAGTATTTTCTATAACAGAAGAGAGTTAGGTGTCCTGATATCTTCTCTGGAATGTAAGGAATAGAGGGGTACTAAAGGCTGGAGTATAATAATGTTGTCAAAATAAGGAGAAATGAGGGTTTATTTGGGGAAAGTAAAAGATGCAATGTGGAATAGCTAGGTACTATTAGGGAGGATTGTGGTTATGACTGGATATAGTGAAAAGCAGTGTGAGAGGGAGAAAGATAGTTGCAGCATCCTGCCTTCACCCAGAATGATACCACAGTACAAGGACAAAATGATTGACTTCAACAATTGGCTAAGCTTCTGGTGTCATTCGAAGGGAATCCAGTATTTGTCTACCTGGGATGACATGATCGACAGACCACGATGCTTTGCCAGAAATAGCCTTCACCTGTCACCCTTGGGATTCCAGATACTGGCAAAGGCTCTTGCCACCCCTTTAGTGCCTTTTTTAGGCAAGGTTCAAATGACAAATTCACCACCGTAACAGGTACAAGCAAGCAAAATCTGAGGTTAATGCTACTCAGTGCTAGAAGTCTAAACCTCAAAATGCACTCACTCGAGGCACTCCTTAAAATGGAGAACATCGACATATGTGCAGTGACAGAGACCTGGTTCAAAGCTCCAGAGAGCACCCCTGCATTGCCAGGCTATAATTTATACCACAACTTTTCACCACCTAACCTGGACCGAAACACTAAATGTGGAGGCGTGTCCATATTCATTAAGATTATCCACACCTCCAAGCTAGTTGCTCAGCATAATGCATCTGAGATTATCCAAGTTCAGCTAACTCTGGGCAAGACCGCAATCCAGATTGTAGCTTGTTACAGACCCCCCCACATTGCCCCAGGATTCCCACTCCTCTTTTCTTGATACACTGGAAAATATTATGGAATAACCCAACACCCTAATAATGGGTGATTTCAACTACCCCACCATTAACTGGGAAAACTACACATGTACCGACACTTTTGCTCAACGTTTTCTGAAATTCATAAATTCCAACACCTTGGATCAACTTATCCACACCCCCATCAGGGACAGCAATATCCTAGACCTGGTCATCACTAACATGGGTGACCGGTGTTCCACACCAGAGGTCAATTCCTCGTTGGCCAGATCCGACCACAAGCTAATCACCCAAGACATACACATCCTGCCCCCACCCCCCATTAGGGCAACAACCTTAAAAAATTTCTCCAAAGCCAACTTCATGCTTCTTAAGACAGAAGTGACAAACTTCACGACACCCATGCAGATGGACAATAGAGGTACGACTGCTGAATCCTACACAAATGCACTTTATAAGCACTTACACGAGTGCATGGATCGTGCTATCCCCAACAGAACCAAGATGCTATCCTCCAAAAAAAGGAAGCCAATCTGGTGTTCTTCTGCCATAAACAAACTCTACAACAGAAGAAAGAAACTGTTGCAAAAAAAGAGTAAATTCCCATGATTGGAGGAACTCCCTGGTCAGCCTCAGTAAAAAGCTGAGACACCTCATAAAATCCTCCAAAGCTAGTTATGAAAACAAAATCGCCACTGATTCTAAGACAACCACAAAGTATTCTTTAGCTATGTCAAGAATCGCAATGGCAACACTCAGATCTGCTCTGAGTTATAGCACAATGGCACTAAATATACATAGATTCATAGATTACTACTAGGCTAACTACCCCTGTGGGCCATTTAAAGCCTAGCCAATTACCCCATGTGAGAATCAAACCCTGCACCTTGTGTCTGTAAGGTAAACACCTTAACCATTATGCCAAATCCCACACCCAGAACCAACTGATATTGCCAACATCCTGGCAGATAGGTTCAGTGCTAACTTTACCCCCCTCTCATCCCCTAAAGGACCCATCTCTATACCAGAAGAATGCAAAGTTCCTGTAATCGTGGCTGCACAGGTAAAAACCTCACTCTCCAAAGCCAAGAACACAGCATCCATGGGACCTGACAACATCCCAGGCTGCCTTCTACATGAACTACAGAATGAACTGGCACCCCACCTAAGTACCATGTTCAGTCATAGCCTCACCTCAGGCTTTGTGCTCATTGAATGGTGTGCAGTGACGGTTATCCCACTCCACAAAGGGGGAGCCATGCAGACCCCGGGAACTACCGCCCCAATAGCCTGACTAGTCTGGTCTGCAAGGCCATGGAATGTATCATCATGGAACTCGTAAACAAAGAGATTGGAGATCTCCAAACTCTGGACCCCACACAGTTCGGGTTTGTAAAAGGCAGATTATGTCTCCTAAACCTGATAGACTTCTTTGAAGCAGTCACCAAAGCCACAGATAAGGGTAAGGTGGTTCACAGCCTATCAAGATCTCACCAAGGCATTCAACACCATCCCCCCTCTGGAATTATAGATAAACTCACTAAACTAGGTATAAATCCCTATGTCACAAGATGGGTTTCCAACTGGATTACTGACAGAACCTCACTGTGAAAGTAGCAGACTCCAAATCAGACTTCAAACCAGTGACAAGTGGAGTACCATGGGGTTCAGTCCAGGGTCCTCTCCTGTTTGGTATCTACTTCTTTGAAGTACAGGCTAACACAGAAGGTCTTTGGCTAACTAAGTTCACAGATGACTGCAAACTAAGAGCCATAATCAAAAGCCCTAACGATGTGGACGTCCTACAAAAGGGCTCCACTGAGACAGATGCCTGGTGTCAAAGCCATTGCCTCAAGCTCAATGCCAAAAAGGGCATTGTCATCCCCTTTGGTAAAAACTATGTACCCATGAACTACCACATAGGCGGTAGTCTACCTAACACCAAAAGTGTGATAAGAGACCTTGGGACACAGGTGGACAGAAGTCTGTCCTTTGATAATCACATCGCCACAGTGGTGAGGAAATCCTTCTACATGGCACACCTCATCACAAAAGGTTTCTTATCCAGAAAAAAAGAGGTCATTGTTCCCCTCTACTCATCACTCATTAGACCCATTATAGAGTACAACGCCCCTTTTGATATGTACCTTTCAAGACATCTACAACAACTGGAAAGGCCGCAGAAATACCTCACAAAGAGGATTACTGGCATCAAACAGATGCCCTACATAGACCATCTCAAAAACTCCAGCTTTACTCTGTCGCATATCGCCTACTCAGAGGTGATCTCTGCCTAACATACAAAGCTATGTCAAACCCAGAGCTGTTGGACATGCTCCACTTAAAGAAATCCCAGTCTCTCTGAGCTACATGCTCTAGGGACCTAAACCTTGTCACCACAATAAACACAACATGCTGGAGGGATAAATTCCTGTCCCAGAGACTTCCCATAATCTGGAACAGACTACCTATCTATGTCAAACAGAGCTCCTCATTAGCACTCTTCAAGAAAAATCTTGATGGTTGGATAGGAAATAGGAAATTCACCCCAGGGATCACTTCTGTGGCTCTGCTTGACAGGGGCACAGGAAAATAATTTTCTTTGGTGGCAAAAGCCAGGGTACCTTTTTGGCTAGGCTTATATAGGCCCTAGGGCCAATAGCCTAGTACATACCTATGAACCTATGAATGAGGCTAAAAATTGAATGGACATTGGGAAGTAGGAAACAAAAAAACAGAAAGATAAGGATAGAAGTAGTAAGGTCATTTGGTGAAGGTTTGGAATAAGAGTCACAAGTGAAATGTGTATGTAGGATGTATAATGGCAGAGTAAGAGGGTGGCTGAGAATTGGGAGTATGGTAGGGGAGTGAAGCAAAGCCAAACGTAGTGGTAATCCTACCCTCAGGTCAAATTATAAGTGAGAGCAATCAGTTTGTAGCCAGTACAAAGCAATTACCAAAGAGATACAAAGTAAAACAGGTTTTCTGTCATTTCCTGAGGCTAAGTAACTGGCATCTGCAGTGTAGTCTACTGGTCAAGAACAAGGGAACAGTGCCCAACTTAGTAAGAGGTCTTCAGAGCTTATGGTTTGTTTCATAGACACTTTCAATCACAGAGAAGACATGTATTTGGTTGATTAAGATTAATACACAGCAAAGTAATTTATAATAAATGTGCTTACATTATACAATTACAAAATTCTCAGCAAAATGAAGTCCGATGTAGTGACTGCAGGGTATTGTACTATAACAATATTCTCAGTAAGCTTGAAGGAGAAGGGCCTTGTGGCTGAGCTCCTACAGTATCAAGATTAGATGTAGTGACCACAGGCTGTTATACAGTGATGAAATTCTCAGTAAACTTGTTAAGAGTAGGGCCTTTTGGCAAAGCTGCTGCAGTATCAAGGTCAGATGTAGGGACTACAAGCTCTGCTCTGTGGAAGAAGATAGTAACTAAGTTAGCACTAGTACTTAGGAAAAACATACTGCAGACTCACACTAACAAATGGCAAGCAGATGTTGAAAGTTCAATGTCAATGTTTATTTATTTATAGCTAACAATTATGTATTTTCTGCTATTAGCTAATTGTGTGAAAATGCACAGTGTACTATAATTATGTTGCTATGCACATTTTCCTAGGCTGAACCTAAAATTGTTCCTTTGGATCAGTACTCTGAACTGCTTATTAAACAAAGGTAGATAAACGGCCAAACAAATAAATAAATAACAAAGGAGCACAGAATATGCGGTACTTTGAAAACAAAATGTCAGCATCAGGTTTGGAATATGGAGAGTGTGTAGACCAACCTGTCTTTATTTGTTAAAGGATTTTGAGTTCTGTCTGTCAGATTTTTAACAGAATATTACATTTCCTCTTTTGGATTTTGAATGACCTCACTATTATTTGTAGTCTTATTAAATAAATAAATAAAAAATCTCTGCCTAGGCACATGGTATGGCAACAATTTTGGTGTCAGAAGTATATATAAGAGACCAAAGTTATGGTGGCATAAGCCATTGCATTTAGAAGGAAACTAACTTTCACAGTAAGTACATTTTGCAAATATTTTAGGCTTCTGAAAGTCAATATCTAGTCTAGTAACATTATAATCTGTTTTAAATGCTGCTTTATTTTTCTCCACAGTGTATAACACCTGAAGATGTGTTTGGACTTATTCAAGATCATCCAACCTCAACAAGGGTCCTAACCTCAGAGGATCTCCCGCAGATGTCAGCTGGACTCATTTATTACTTAACTGATCCTACTGATGTGTGTGAGGTTATCAAAGCTGGTCAGTGGGCAGAGAAGACAGCCACCTTTGTAGAACAGTTTATGAACAATTCACTTAGTAATGAAGATGCTGACCATGGGGAGGAGAGCACATACAATCATCTGCAAGAGCAGTTACTACATGTATCGGAGCATTACAAAGGCAATGAAACAGAGCAGGTACAGACACATGTCTACCATATGGAAAATGTTATAAACATTTGTAGTAAGCAGATACTTGCAAACAACTGTTGGTAACTCTTGTTTTACTTTCATCAAACTTATGTTGCAAGCTTCAATAACCCAAGTGTAATTTTATAAGGGATAAGCCAGGAGACTCTATGGTAATTTTGGACACACACAATAATTTGCTATTTCATGTAGCCTCATAAGTAGTAAAACTCCACTGGTTTATTTTCTAGTGACTGTAGAGGAAGAACCCAGCTATTTCTAGGCATCAGGTTGCTTGTAGAACATTGACTTGTACTATTTTGCTATTGGGCAGTGAACTCAATTAATTTGTTTTGTATTTTGTGCCATTAGAAGTCGCCTGCATTTGCATGACCTTGTGCTCATTCGCTCAGAGATGCTCAGTGCTAAGCAACTGCACTACTTATTGAGAGTAATTTATATCAGATTTGACAAAATACCAACCTAGAAAAATCTAGAATGAGAGTAGAAGAAATGAGCTATTTCTAGGCCTCTGATTGCTTGCAAAACCTCAAATTGTGCTGTTTTGCTATTGGTCAGTGGTCTTGTTTAAATTTTTGTGTATTTTGATGCTATTATAAGTTGCTCATGTTTGTGTTGTGCTGATTGTGTACTATATAGATACAGGCACACAGAAACATAACTTTTTCTATATAGCCTACTATAGAAATTCTTAGAGTGGGCGGCCTTGGTGGTTCAGTGGTTAGCATTGCCGCCTCACAGTAAGAGGTTCTCCATTTCGATCCTTGGTTGGGGTGCCTTCTGTGTGGAGTCTCTATGTCCTCCCTGTGGTTGCGTGGGTTTCCTCCGGGTGCTCCAGTTTCCTCCCACATCCTAAAGACATGTTGTAGGTGAATTGGCTCTAGGTGGGAGTCCATGTATGTGTGTGCCTTCTGTGGAAGGTTGGGCACCGGTCTGGCAACTCAACACTGTAAAACTCCACTGCCAATCATGAGTGAACAGGTGATCCGCTGTGGCGACCCCTAACTGGGAAATGCTGAAAGAAGAAGAAATTCTTAGAGTATTTATTATAGGTTCATAGGTGTTTACTAGGCTAATGACCACAAGAGCCTTTTTAAGCCTAGCAATGCATCCCAAATCTCTGACAAGTTCTGATACCCTTGATAAGTGTAGGCATGGGCCTGGGAGATGAACCATTTACAGGTTGCCTGTGTCCATTAGAGACATAAGTGCCAAACCAGGGATGAATTTCCAGTTTCCTATCCAATTATCCAAGTTGGACTTGAACTGGGTTATGGAAAAACTCCACTTTACATGGATGGGGAGCCTGTTCCATAGATGGGATAGTCTCTGGGATACATACCTATCTCTCCAGCAAGTCCTATTTATATCACAGGCAAGGTTTAAGTCTTTAGAATGGGTAATTCTGGTGCCATTTGTTTTGTGGACATGCAGGAGGTCCATTAGATTAGGGTCTGAAATGCTCTGTATGCCAGCCATAGATATCTCCTCAAAGGCCTGTAGGAGATGGAATATAGGGATGGGGACCTGAGGCGGTCTGTATAGGACATTTTACTTATGCCCTGTATTCTTTTAGTGAGGAACCTCTGTGGACATTTCAGTTGTTGGATATGCTGGGTTAGGTACATACCAAAGGGGGCATTGTACTCAATGATATGTCTGATGAATACTGAATATAGTCGAACAATGACTTCCTTGGACTTATGATGCCATACCTTTGTTTATAAGTTGCACAACATAGAATGATTTCCTCACCACTGTTGGCACATGATGGTCAAAGGCTAGATTACTATATATGTGTGTCCTTCAGTCCCTGACTACTGGGTCAACTCTAAGGGGTATGCTGTCAATATGATAGTTATCAGGGATGGATGACTTCCCAAAGGATAATATTATGCATTTCTTGGCATTTAGTTTTAGTCCATGGCTCTGACACCACACCAGTAGTTTGCCTGTGTGAGCCCCTCCTGTGTTAGCGTGAGATTCTATGACAGCTCCTAATTTGCAATCATCTGCAAATTTAGTCAGCCAGAGACCACTGACATTGGCCTTGACTTCTGAGAAGTAAATGCCAAAAAGGAGTGTTGCATGGACTGATTCTGAGGGACTCCACTTGTGACTGTCCTCTTTGTAGAAGTGGACTTCCTAATTCTAACTTCCCGGGTCCTGATTGTGAGCCAGTTGGCTGTCCACCAGGTCACATATGGGTTTGTACCTAACCTCTTGAGTTTGTTAACAATGCCTGAGTGGGGTATTGTGTCAAATGCATTGACCAGGTCAAGGTAGGCAGTGTGAATGATCTTGCCCTCATCCATTGCTTTGGTGACCGTCTCAAAAATGTCCACCAGATTGAGTAGGCATGATCTGCCCTTGACAAACCAAAATGGGTTGGGTCCAGTGTCTGGAGGTTTACTATATTTCTGTTGATCATCTCCATGATAATTGTTTCCATGGCTTTATATATAAGACTAGTGAGACTTATGGGTCTGTAGTTTCTAGGGTCTGTAGATGGTTCACATTTGTGCAGAGGGATGACTGTTGTTGTTCTCATTCATGAGGCACAAAGCCTGTTTGCAGGCTACAGTTAAACTGTAATTCCAGAGACCCTGATAGGTCATGGTTTATGCTATTTAGATAGCATCCTGGGATATTGTCTGGACCTATTGATGCAGTGTTCTTGGTCTTAGAGAGAGAATTAAGGACTTGTTCCCTAGCGATAGTACGGGGAGTTATATTTCATGATATTTCATGAGGGAGTGGTTCAGGGGGAAAGAGGGATAATGTTGAGATTAATTTATCTGCCAGGAGGTTTGCTATGTCTTCTGGCTCAGAATAGGTGGGTCCATTTACAATGAGCTCTGCACTCAATTGTGTATTGCCTTTGAGGTTGTGGACATAGCTAAAGAATGTTTTGTGGTTGTCCTTGGCCTGGGAGGCCAAACTTACCTCATATTTGGCTTTGATAGACGATATTTGTCCTCTGAATTGTTTGTGCAGTTTGATGAGAATACTTTTATCCTGCTGGGTGCTGCACCTCCTAATTTTTGCCATGAATTTCTGTTATACAGCCTATTGATTAGTCAAATGTTGTGAGGAGAGCACAGGGATTGGCTGAAGTGGCTTGTTTCTCTGTGTATATCAACTTGTATTGTTCATTTTAGGCAAACAGCACTCCAGTTAAGCAACTTCTAATATCCTAGGTGCTTCTCCCCCTCCAGCTCAGAGTAAGTAACTTGAACCATGGATCTGCACTTTCCAAATGTCTCTGTAGCTAGGTTGGTTGTAGTGGACATCTTGAGATGATGTAGCAATTGTCTCATGTTTATTGACAACCATCAACTACTTAAACAATCTGCTGCAGTGTGTGAGAAATGTAGTTATATAATGTTATTAGGGGCAAAGCCTTAACAGAAAGCCACTATAAATAACAAGCAAGCTGTGAGCACCATACAACACCACACTAACCAAGTCTCAAACACGTCTGATCAAATACGTAGACCTACATATGCTAAGGCTCTCAGAAGTAAGCTGCTTAAACCAAAGAGGCCTCCTAAATGTGACTCAAGAAACAAGTACCCTCAACAACTTCACAGTTGCATATCACAGGCAGTACCCACCAGGAAATATACAGTCACACAGACTCAGTCCAAAACAATAAGTCAAACCACCAACCATATCTATATCCATGTCATTGGTGACTTCATAATGAGACACAATAATGCACCAGTCACCAGGCTGTGCAAAGAAAAACTCACTCTCAGTTGTCCATCAGGTGGCAGGATTCACTACATCACACAAGAATATAAGTCCTTGCACCACAAGTACACATATGACACAGTCATTGTACATGTAGGTGTAAATGAATTGGCATGCACTTCTCTGGACTATATGAAGAGTAGCATGGTGTAACTCGTGAATATGTGTTTGGGGCAGCTATGACCATGGCCTTGAGCAGTATTCTAATATTGCCAAGAATTATGTCAAAATATGAACAAAATATAATTGATCGCAACAGTTGGCTTAGATTCTGATGTCATTCTAAGAAGATACAAAATATTAGCTTGTGAAGGAATGGCAGTCAGTAAAATGGCTTTGCCAGGGATAGCCTGCACCTCTGATCCTATGGCTTCTGTATATTGGTTAAAAACTTGTCCACCCCATATTGCCTTTTCTCAGCAATGGCAGTCTTCTAAAGCTACCAAAAGAACCAAAAAATCAGGACAACATAGACATAGATTAGTACTAAGCTAACTGCCCTTGCGAGCCATTTTAAGCTTAGCCAATTATCCCTTGTGAGACTCAAACCCTGTAACTTGTGTTTGTAAGGCAAACACCTTAACCATTAAGCCACCCTCCCAACATTAAGGTATTGCTGCTCATTCATCTTTAGGAGTCTTAAAAAGCACTCCAAATCCTAGAAGAACTACTTACTGTGGAAAAAGTAGATACATGCATTGTTACTGAGACCTGGTTCCAGACCATTGAAAACACACCATCAGTGGAGGGGTTCAATGCCTGTACAGGCCAACTGCATTCGAAGTAGCACTAAATGCAGAGGTGCCTCTATATTCTTAAAAAAAAATCTCAACTTCAGACACAACAGACAAGACAATGTGTTGGATCTCCTTCATGTTCAATTGACTATAAATAAAACTTATCACATTGCAGCTAACAACAGGACCTCTCTATGTTACCCTTGGCCCATACTTCCTACTAAACCAATATGGAGTCCCTAAGTATTAACCCAAACATCATTCTCCATGTAGATGTCAACTATTATGCCATAAACCTGGAGAAGTATACATCCTAAAACATGTATGCCCAGAGATTTCTAGGCTTCATAAATAGAAACTCCCTGGATCATTTAGCCTACTTCCCAACCAGTGGAGATAAATTCCTGGATTTGGTCTTTACCATTATGGTACAGCTCTACTCCCTGCCTATTGAAACCTCCTCCCTGGTCAAACTGGGCCACAAGTCAGATAGTCACATTCATCTTACAACTAAGGCCTGAAGCTTTGTCGAATATATCAATATTTAGAGTCTGTACAAAAGCTACACTGCTAAAACCGAGTGATAATCTGACTAAATTCAAAAGTCCCTTCCATCGCAATAATCCCACTTCTTATCTGGAATCCTTTATTACCAAGTTCTATACACATGTAAATAGTTGAATGGATACATCCTTCCTGCTCAGAAATAAATATAGCACCAAATACAAAAAATAAACCTCTATCGTTGAAGCCTAATATGAACATACTCTACATTAAAAGAAAAAATCTCAGTGCTTGCAAAAATAAATCTAACCCACAAGAGGCCAAAAACACACTTACTAAACTAAACAAGGAATTCCAGATCATGATTAAGTCAACCAAAGCCAGCTATGAGGTAAAAGCAGCCATCCAGGTGAAAAATAACCACAAATAAACTTTTGTAACAATTTTAGAAATCTTAGAAACAATGTCTAGCACTGTGCAGAGATAATAGTAAATTATATCACATACTCAGACCTAGGGGGCATTGCCAATCTAGTAGTGTACAAATTCAGCTCTAACGTCATTCCCCTCTCTCTTCTAATATTATCAGTTGAAATGCCCAAATGTACACCCCCCCTTTATTTATTGACATTTGATTACTGGGAAAGTCTGACTGAGAAGGAGCCCATTTTCAGCAGAGGCCTGGGGAGAAAAGCTCCAAGAAATCTTAAATCTCACAAGCACAAGTTACCATGGCACTATCAAAGGCCAAGAGCACTATGTTTATAAGGCTGGGGAACATACTAGGCTGTCTACTGGCTAGTCTGAAACATGAATCATCAGTCGCTGTACAGAGGCTATTCAACATTAGCCTCAAAGCATGCTTTGTGCTGGATGAATGGTGGATAGCATCAGTCATTCCTTTGCACAAAAGTGGGGCTATGATAGACCTGGGTAATTGTAGACGCATAAGCAGGAGCATCTTCATCTAAAAAGCAATAAAAAGGATTTTTATGGAACTTAGGGTATAGGGGACCTACAGACACTCAACGTAACCTTGGATTCATGAAAAGCAGGTCCTGCCTGCTTAATTTGGCTGACTTATTTGTAAAGGTCAATGAGGCAATAGATGAGGGCTAATCAGTGTACTCTGTATGTGGACCTTGCAAAGGCATTCACTACTATCTCACAGGCATCATCGATAATCTCTCCCAGCTAAATGTTAACCTCTGTGTAGATCATTGGATTGCAAATTGGCTCATAAATAGAACACAGGAAGCAGGGCTGAATGGTTGTACCTCCTCCTAAAGACCTGGCTCTAGCGGTGTACCCCAGGGTTCAGTCCTTGGTCCACTTCTCTTGGGCATTTATTTCTCTGAGGTCTAAGCTAATGTTAAGAGTTTGTGGCTGATTGAGTTGCAAATGCTCCCAGAGGACACCAGGATCTTACACCAGAGCCGGACCCAGAGAAACAGTTGGTGCAAAACCATAATCTAAAACTAAATGCCAAAAAATTTATAAATATATCCTTCAGCAATCATGATTTTGTAACTGTCACATTTACAACACCCATCTGATACCTCTCAACTGTCCAGATTTTTGCCTCTTGTTTGGTCTGTTTATCATAAAATTAGAGTATTTTTTTTTTATTTTTGTTGGAAATCAGTGAGGATTGAATTCATCAAATAATGACAGACATTTGAGTTTCAGACTTCATATCCTTCAGAAAATGCATGGTAACACATGACCTTTTATTCTACCAACTTTCTAAGTTTATAAGACCTTGTTTCACTTGAAAGAAAGTTACTGTTTGTCATTTTTGCATTTAAGTTACCTGTAACACATTGCACTTAAGTTACCTGGCACTTGCTCACTAAAGCAATTATATAAGTCAGCACTAAAAAATAAAAGCACTACACCCTCACTCCCCACTGGCCCTGGTTTTCAATTATTAAGGAATTCCCAATATTATTCTAGCATGTCCAAAGGTCAGTTGTCAATCTCCTCTCCGGTCCAGCTGGTGAATCTGGGAATCTTGAGGCAATGTTACAACTGCCTCATGTACACAGACAACCCTCTCCTCCTCCCAACAAATTCCAACACATGTGAGAGATGTAACCATATAGCCAAACTGGAGGCTAAGCTCTCTCAACTCAGTACTGGCATAACCAGGAGGAGAAGGAAACCACACTCACTACAATTCCAGTCTCACATAGACCTACCACGACAGCAAACCAAACACATAATCACACAAAAACATACTCGGAGGCTGTAAATAAAGATTTGCCGAAGCAACAGAGACCTCCAAAGCAGACACCCAAGCAGCCGCTACCCCAAAACAAAACACGTGCAACACATATCTCACAAAGCCAGTGTGCCAAACAGTCACAGCCCTTAAGACTAACCAACACACCTGATACACTTGTAATAGGTGACTCTATCGTCAGGCACACTGACGTCCCGCTCACCAGGCTGAACAAGGAGAGGGTCACGGTGAGCAGCCTGTCGGGCGCTAGGATCCGCCACATAACACAAGCACTCAGGTCACTCCAAGGCAAGTACAAATATGACTCAGTCATTGTCCATGCTGGTGTGAATGACCTGAGACGTACCTCCCTGGACTACATGAAAAGAGACATAAAGGAGGTCTCTGAGCATGTAGCCCAGGCCGGTATGACCCTGACCTTGAGTAGCATCTTACCCTCACCAAGAATGATGCCACAATATGAAGACAAGATGATCAATTTCAACAATTGGCTTAAGTACTGGTGTCATTCAAAGGGGATCCAATGCCTGTCAGCTTGGGATGATATGCTTGACAAGCCACGATGCTTCGCTAGGGATGGCTTGCACCTGTCACCCCTGGGCTTTCGGATATTGGCAAAGGCTCTTGCTACCCCCATAGTGCCTTTTTTAGGCAAGGCTCAAAAGATAAACCCACCTCCATAGGTATCACAAGGGATAAGAAACTAAGAGTAATGCTACTCAACGCCAGAAGTCTAAACCTCAAGATGCACGCACTCAAAACTCTCCTTAGCATGGAGAACATCGATATCTGTGCAGTAACAGAAACCTGGTTCAGGGCTCCCGAGAGCATCCCAGCACTACCAGGTTATACCTCATACCATGCTTTTCGACCCCAAAACTTGGACTGAACCACAAAAGGAGGGGGAGTATCGATATTCATCAAAGATACCCACACCTCCAGGTTGGTGGCAAAGCACGAAGCATCAGAAACTATCCATGTGCAACTAACAGTGGGTAAAACTGCCTTCCAGTTTATAGCCTGCTACAGACCACCCTCCCAAACCCAGGAACCCCACTTGGCCTTCCTGAGAACACTGGAAAATATGAAGGTCTCTCCAAACACCATTATATTGGGTGACTTCAACTACCCAAACATAGACTGGGAGCATTACTCTAGCTCCAACACCCTAGCCCAAAGGTTCCTTGAATTTATAAACTCAAATGCTATGAACAACTTGTTACCACTCCCACAAGAGGGGAAAACATACTGGACCTGATCATCACCAACATGGGGACTCTGTGCTCCAGACCAGAAGTGTATCCCTCACTAGTAAGATCAGACCATAAACTAATCTCACTGGATATTCACATCCCAACCCCACCCCCTGCCCAGAAAACCACAGTGAAAAACTTCTCTAAAGCAAATTTCACACTCCTAAAAACTGAGGTGGAATCCTTCAAAGCCCCCGGGCCTGTGGAAAATATGGCCCAGACCACAGAATCCTTTATAAACGCATTCTATGAACACCTTCAGGAATGCATGGATCATGCGATCCCAAATAAAACCAAGACCCAATCCTCCAAAGGCAGACGTCCTGTCTGGTGGACCCCAGCCATAAACAAACTATACAATAGAAGGAGGAAGCTACTAAATGATAGAGCAAAATCCCAAAAAGGGAAGGCATCACTGATCAGTATTAGCAAAAAACTACGGGCACACATAAAATTGTCTAAGGCCAGCTTCGAGAGAAAAATTGCACAGGACACTAAGGATAATCACAAGGCTTTCTTTAGTTATGTTAGGAACCTGGGTGGTAATTCCCAGATAGGCTCAGAATTAGTCCAACATGACAAAAAATACACCGAACCTACAGACATTGCCAACATCCTAGCTGACAGGTTCAGCGCAAACTCCCCCCCCTCCCCACCAAAGGGCAAATATCTATCCCAGCAGAGTGCTGCCCCCCTGACATCTCAGATGCTCAGGTAAGAGCCACCCTCTCCAAAGCAAAAAACACAGCATCAATGGGACTAGATGGTGTCCTGGGCTGCGTCATACATGAACTCCAAGAAGAGCTAAACCCAAACATAAAACTACTGTTCAATCTCAGCCTTACTACAGGATATGTGCCCAAAGAGTGGCGTACAGCAACAGTGGTCCCTCTCCATAAAGGTGGTGCCTCAATGGATCATGGAAACTATCGCCCCATAAGCCTGACTAGCTTGGTCTGCAAAGCTATGGAAAGGATCATCATGGACCTCATAAATAAAGATATTGGGGACCTACAAACACTGGATCCTACCCAGTTTGGCTTTGTTAAGGGCAGATCCTGCCTCTTAAACCTGGTTGATTTCTTTGAAACAGTCACCAAGGCCATTGACGAGGGGAAGGTGGTCCACACAGCCTACCTGGACCTCGCAAAAGCCTTCGATACAATACCCCACTCGGGCATTATAGATAAGCTCACCAGCTTAAATATAAACCCCTATGTCACTAGATGGATTGCAAACTGGCTCAAGGACAGAACCCACATGGTTAGAATTGCTGGAGCCATGTCAGTCTCCAAACCAGTTACAAGTGGTGTTCCACAAGGCTCAGTTCTGGGACCTCTCTTGTTCGGTATATATTTCTCGGAGGTACAGGCCAACACGGAAGGACTGTGGCTGACCAAGTTCGCAGACAACTGCAAACTGGGTGCCATAATCAACTCTCCAGCTGACACAAGCATCCTCCAAAAGGGCCTCATAGAAACAGACAACTGGTGCCAGAGCCATGGCCTCAAGCTAAATGCCAAAAAGTGTATAGTCAACCCCTTTGGCAAAAACAAAGTGCCCACAAATTACCACATAGGTGGTAATCCATTAAGTACAGAAGAAGTAATTAGGGACCTGGGGACCCAAGTTGATAGCAATCTGTCATTTGACAACCACGTGGCCAAAGTGGTTAGAAAAACATTGTATATAGCCCACCTAATCATGAAGGGATTCACATCTAGATCAGGGGAGGTCATCGTGCCTCTTTACTCATCCCTCATCAGGCCCATAATTGAGTATAATGCCCCTTTTGGGATGTACCTTACCAGACACCTGCAGCAACTGGAAAGACCCCAAATGTACCTCACCAAGAGGATCAAAGGGCTCAAACAGATGCCATATGCTGCCCGGTTAAAGAAACTCCAGCTCTACTCAGTGGCATACCACCTGTTCAGAGGCGATCTGTGCCTGACGTATAAAGCCATGTCCAACCCGGAATTAATGGACATGCTGCACCTCAGAAAATCCAAATCCCATCGAGCTACGCGCTCGAGAGACTTGAACCTCAGCACTGAAATAAATAGGACATGCTGGAGGGACAGATTCATAACCCAGAGGCTCCCTTTACTCTGGAATAAAATCCCAGTCCAGGTTAGGCAGAGTCCCTCATTGACTCTCTTCAAGAGGAATCTTGATGAGTGGATGGGAGATCATAGGTCTACCCCGGGTATCACTTCTGTGTCACTGTTAGACAGAGGCACAGTATACTAACCTCGAAAAAGGGCATAGCAAAATAAATTTAAAATGGGTGGCGAAAGCCAAACACATTCTGGCTAGGCTTATAAATGCCCTAGGGCAGATAGCCTAGTATGAACCTATGAACCTAATATTTAAAATGTGTACCTATTTTAAAGCCTTTGTCCTTCCATTCTTTTTGGCTTTGTCCAGATTATTTCTGTCAAGAGGTTGAGAGTTATGCCTCCCTGAAAAGCTATCTTCACAGTTTGAGATCTGGGAGCCTATGTTGACAGTGAACTGTCCTTTGATCATGACATAGTAATAGTTGTAAGGAAGTCTTTCCCTGCACAGCTGTTTTGTCTAAAGGCATTGTGTTCAGGTCCAGGGATGTTATTGTTCCACTGTACTCGGCACTCACTACTAGAACAATCATTGAGTATAATGCCCCTTTAGGTATGTACCTGTTGAAACACTTGTCTGAGATGGAATGACCACAACAGTTTCTTACTAAAGCCCTGTCTTTCTCTGCAGTATCATACAGACTATTGAGATTTTACTTTTGTCTCATATATAGAGCATTAAGAGACCCTATTCTGTCAAATCTACTACATATTGGCAAGTTTAATATTGTCATAAACACCTGCTTATGGGACCTAAGCATTTTTTCTTTTTTTTGCAAAATTAATAAAACTTATAGTAGGGATTGGTCACATTAAATACCACTCCTATGGAAGTGTCTTCCAATCTGCATAAAGCAGAGTACTTCTCTTCATCTGATCAAGCATTGTTGTTGTTGTCTTTCGGCTTTTCCCGGTTAGGGGTCGCCACAGCAGAACTCCGGTCCATTAATGATTGGCAGTAGATTTTCACAGTGCCGAGTTGCCAGCTTGATGCCCAACCTTCAACGAAGGCACGCCCATTCACGCATGTCTTTCGGAATACCACTGGATGGGTAACTGCAAATTCACCCTTGGTTTAGTTGGAGTACATATAGCAGGCTGCTTTATTTGTAATGGCACATCAGGCACATATTTTACTTGACTATTTGTTTCTGTATTATTTGCTAATTGGGTAAGTGAACAAGCCATTTTGCTTTAGAAGCATGACCTCTGACAGTGACAACATAAAGAAATGAACAATAACGTGCATGGTTTAAGCAATGAGACAGCATATTTATTTTATTTTATTTATTTCAGTTTGTTAACCGGGAATGTCCATTGGGTCAAGGTAGCCCATTTTCAGTGGAGGCCCAATGAGAAAAGCTCCAGACAGAAAGACAATATACAATATACAATGTATTAGTACAGCATATAAGAACAACATTTTAACATTCAATATACAGCAAGGCAAGATTTTACATATCTTGAAATATATGAGCTGAGTCATAACCTATATATGCATGGTAGAATAACTAGCATTATTAAAATGCACTCTGAGAGTATCAGAATAATCACAGAAATCACAGATATGCCAAGTTTACTAATTTAATTTTGAAGGTTGCAATTAAATACAGCAACAGACAGTGAAGCTACAGATTCCAATCAGCATAATGCAAATAGATACAGTTATATATATGGTTGATTTGTTTATTATAAAATGATGATTATAAAATAATTAAGTAGAAATAGCTGTATAACTAAACAGATTTAGAGAAATGTTATCACTTGGTCATAGGGGGTATAGTTTGGCACAATGCAATGAGACTGAGAGGGGAAGTTAGTGTCAGCCATTGCCCTACACTGGTTGCTGACACAGGTGCATGTAAGATGCTTGCATAGTTTAGTCTTAAAAAGGTGTAAACAGGTGATATTTCTGATACTTAATGAAAAATGTTTCCATACAACAGTGTCTGTTTTGGGGGAACAGACCTTTTCATACCTCTAGGGTAAACACAGACCTCTGAACTTAACAGACTTCTTGAACCTGTGATATAGCTGAGTGAGGAGCAGTCCATGTCTACAATGCAGGGGAGAGAAGATATGACAAATTTACAAATGAATGTGCTCTGTTTGAGAATAACTCAGTTGGAAACAGCCAGGCAGTTATCTGGCAGCAAAGATTTCCAGTAGTGCTTCCTAATTTTTGCTCAGTTTTGTATGAAAACTATGAGATAGGATCTACTCGGAAATCGAAACATTAAAAGGAAAATATGTGAGTCATGATAATATCTACTGTATAATCTCACAGATGAACCTGTTGGCACACAACTGGCCAGCCACATTTCCCACTGCCCACATTATCATCATAATGTTATAGTAATTGGAAACATAAATAATCATTCTGTTGCAGGGCGAGCACAGACCCCAACTGCAAAAAATACTTTCTGAAATGCCAATTCCTTCCTGTACTGAGCAGAAGCAAGTTAAACAGAAGAGAATGTGGTGAGGAAGTCAGGTTGTAACAAGTATGTTCATAGAATGGTAACACAGACCAGATATCACATGGCCATTTGGATCAAAGCTTTAAGTGGTCTGGTGGCTTGTATGTTAGGATGACCTCCATAAATTATATAAAAATAAACTGGTATGATTAATCATTATTTTTATTGTTACTTAGTTCCAGGTATTAATGAGATCCTGATCTGTTAGCAATGGATGATTAACTCTGTCTTTACAAAATGAGAATATTTGTGTAATAGACAGAAGAAAGGCTTGAAATGTCAATACAGTATTACAAGGGGACTAACAGTCAGCTTTGAGCAATGTCAAAGGAAATAAAGTTATCAACTGTGAGAGAGTACCAGAAGACAACTTTAGTGAATCTCTTTTACTTTTTACCTTTTACTGCAGGTAAAGCCCTATACTCCCATATCATAGACAAAAAAGGGAACAATCTCCCCACTAACATAACCTCTGCAACAACAAACACAAAATTAAAAAAATAATACTCAAACAAAATCTCAGGGAAACATGGATCTGCCCATGTATCACATGACAATCGCTGTGACTTTTCTTCTCCTCCACACAACTCCAATTAGAATGTACACTATTTTACACACACATATATACATACTTCTTATAATAACCTGCACTGGTCATTGTACTTCTTTCAGTGTATACTTAGTAGAAAATGTAACTGACTTAAACTGTATGTACTGTTAGGTAAAAATAGCACATTTAGCCATGTCTATTCCACTTATTTGTAAAGGTTAATCTATTAATATCTCAATTCTGCAATGCCAGTGAACTATAGATAGCTAATTTTGAATGTCTCTGCTTGTACGTAATCCGCTGTCTTTTCATTCTGTGTATTTCTCACTGTCTTAACTACTTACTATATGTTAAGTATGGAGCTTTTCTCCCCAGGCATCCACTGAAAATGGACCTGGTCCAGCTGGATTTTCCCGGTTAACGAATGTAAAATAAAATAAAGTAAATAAATAAATAATGGTACTTAGAGACGCAGTGTGGAGGATGCTCGGAAATTCAAGTCCTTTAAGTCTTTTCTGGTGGGACATAATGAGCAACCTGACTGAATGCCTTATTCAGATGAATGAGGAGTCCCCGTGTAAGAAGTCATTATTATTATTATTATTATTATAAAAACTGCTACTAATGCAAGAGAGCAGTTACAGTTCCTACATCCACACTAAGTGTGATCTACAAGTCCCAGCTTTGTGCCATAACCAATAACTTGTCTGAAGGCTAGTATTTTTAGTAATCTGCCTAGCAGAAAGGAGTTGTAGTTGGATAGCAATCAGATGGGGATAATAGATGCACTTCAGTTGAGGATTTCTTCTTCTTTTGGATGTTCCCATTAGGGGTCGCCACAGTGGATCATCAGTTTCCATTTCTTCTTGTCCTCTGCATCTTGATCTGTCACACCAACTACCTGCATGTCCTCTCTCACCACATCCATAAACCTTATCTTAGGCCTTCATCTTTTCCTCTCACCTGGCAGCTCCATCTTTAGCATCATTTTGCAATATAACCAGTATCCTTCCTCAATACATGTCCAAAGCAATGCAATCGCCTCTGTCTGGCTTTCTCTCCAAACCATCCAACATAAGCTGACCCTCCAATATTTTGTTGTGTCTTTCGGCTTTTCCTGGTTAGGGGTTGCCACAGTGGAACTCCGGTCTGCTAATGATTGGCATTAGATTTTTACGTGCTGAGTTGCCGGCTCTGACGCACAACCTTCAACGAAGGTACGCCCATTCACGCATGTCTCCACACAGAAGATGCTCTAGCTGAGAATCGAACAGGACAACATCTTACTGTGAGGAGACAACGCTACCGCAGCACCACCACCGCAGTTCAAGCTGACCCTCCAATATACTGATTTCTAATCCTGTCTACCCTCATTATACCCAATGCAAATCTTAACATCTTTAACTCTGCCACCTCCAGCTCTGCCTTTTTTCAATGCCACCATCTCCAGTCCATATAACATAGATGGTCTCACTACCCTCTTGTAGACCTTTCCTTTCACTCATACTGGTACCCGTCTGTCACAAATCACTCCTGACACTCGTCTACACCCACTACACCCAGTCTGCACTCACTTCTTCATTTCTCTTCCACACTCACCATTACTCTGAACTGTTGTTCCCAAGTATTTAAACTCATCTAACTTTGCCAACTCTACTCCCTGCATCCTCACAATTCCTCTATCCTCCCTCTCATTCACACACATATATTCTGTCTTAGTCCATCTGACCTTCATTCCTCTCCTCTCTAGAGCATATCTCCACCTCTCCAGGGTCTCCTCCACTTGTTCCCTATTCTCACTACAGATCACAATGTCATCTGCAAACATCATAGTCCTTGGGGACTCCTGTCTGATCTCGTCTGTTAACCTGTCCATCACCATTGCAAATAAGAAAAGGATTAGGGGTGATCCTTGATGTAATCCCACCTCTGCCTTAAACACATCCTTCACTCCTACTGCAAGGATATAAATCAACTATACAATTCAGATGAAAAACACACATGTATTTCCTACATTACACATGCTCTTTGCTTTAAAATTGGCATAACAGATATATTATCATTTAAGCCTGGAAAACTTGTGGTGTTCAACCTAACCTGCCACCTATATTCTTTGTCTTCAGCCTTAAGCCTGTCATCACCACCTCTTTCACTTGGTGTGACCTGGTCAATAACAAAGAAAATAAATTTCTTAAAATTGGGACAAACAGTATTGTGGGTAAACAGGGCATTGTGTACATTTGTGGTTTTAATTGCTCTAAGATGTTCAGATATTCTGTCCCTAAGCTTGTGGACTGTTTTACCCACATAAAAACCTTGGCAACTTGTGCACGTTGCAATATATACCAGCACAGAGGTGTTGCAGCTGCATCATTCTGGGTATGGTAGAGACCTCTCATAACCATGTACCAAGACATATGGGCCATCATTAATATATTTACAATATATACATGCCCCACATTTGTACATAACTGAGTTCTGTCTCCAAATTCTAGGTTTCTCTAGAATGTTCTTAATATTTCTGCATCTACTGAATATCACCCTGAGTTCTAAACCCAGCTTGTCTTTTATTTCCTCGTTAAGGCTTGTGTGCCAGGATCTCTTAATCACCTCTACCAGTAGGGATGTCTGGTGGTTAAATCTCAATATAAATGCTCATGTGTCTTCATCCTGAGTCCTTTCCTGCTTGGTGCACCCCCCTCCCATAAAAGTGGGTAAATTATGCATTTCTCTTCTTTAAAATTCCTGGCACACCTTCAAAAGCAGTTTCAAGGGATAACCCCTTTCAAAGAACATTCCAATCAATGTATAAAGTTCTTCATTATATGCACTGTTGTCACTGACCAACCTTGACAACCTTACCATTTGGCCCTTTATAACACTTTTTCTTTGCTGAAATGGGTGGCAGCTGTTACAGTGTAATAAATATTACAATAGGTTTCTTTCCTATAGATGTTACTTTCCAATCCCCTTCCATTTCAGTTAATTGTATGTCCAAAAATTCAATCTTATTAGAATCCCAATGGCAAGTAAATTTAAAAAGGGGGGTAGTGTTATTCAGATAATCAACAAATAACCTAGCTTTGTCCTCATTGCCCTTCCATAAGATTAAAATATCATCCAGAAATTGGTTATATAAACCAATTTTTTCCATAAACCAGAGTGAAAAATGAATGTTTCTTCCCAATGAAGGAGCACGAGATTAGCAAACCTGGGGGCACACTTTGCTTCCATAACAACCTCCAAGATTTGATGAAACAGCTCCCCCTCAAAACTAAGATAGTTATTTTTTAATACCATCACCATTAGATCTACCAAAGTGTTGATCTTTGCCATGTTTAACTTTTTACTTTTAAAAAAGCTTTCATTGAAGTATGTTAAACCTTCACAATGGGGGATAACTGTAAATAAATTCTCCACAGCTATGGTCAAAAAAGAAAATTCATCTAGGTCATTTCTGGTTTTTAAATGTTCTAAACAATGCCATTCTAAACAATGCCAATAATCTCTTAGTATGTGTTCTGTGTCCTTTACCAACTGTTGTATCCCCAAGTCCACAAATGATGTCTAAATGGAGGATTATTGACATTTTTGTGGATCTTGGGGATCCCAAAAATGACCAGTGTTATTGGATGATCCACGCTTAGGAATTTAAATTCCCTTTCATCCAGTGCTTCCTGAAATAGTGTGTCCATTAGATACAAATCAGTTCTATTGTAAGCTATATTCATCTCATTTTGTTTCACTGAAATGATTTTTATTTTGATGAAATACAATAAGTTAATACATTCATAACATTCAATAACTATTTACAGTATTTACATTCAGCCTGACAAAAAGGATTCAGATAAAAACATTTGTAGTTAAATAATAAGTTAATATATAAACTATGATAGTTAGGAAGAGTTTGGTTCCATCTGTAGGGTATCAATCAAATTCAATACTTTCCTCCACGGACTATTAAAAATTCTTAACTTTTTAGTTCTTTTCTCCATGAGTATGCATTTCTTTAGTGATGATAGAAATTCATCATTAATGGGTGCTGCATTAGAGTTCCATCTTCTAGTTATACATTTTCTGGCTATTGCTAACATTGTCCACAACAAATGCAGGTCATCTTTCTTCATATTATGACTATTAACAACATTCAATAAAATTAAAGACTTTATAAAAACAAATATATCAGTATAGATAGCTTGAAGAAATGTGTTAATTTCATTCCAATATGGTTTAATATTAGTACAGTCATAGAAAATATAAGACCAGTCAGCATTAGTGGACAGATGACATCTCCAGCATAACTTGCTGTTTGAAAGGTTCATTTTTTGAGAGTTTCTCAGGTGTCAAAAAGGATCTGTGCAGAAATTTCCAATGAAAAATCCTCTAGAATTGTGAGTAAGAAGTTAGTTTAACTGAAAATAAAATGTTTGTTTTATCTTCCATTGATAATGATACTCAAAACCCTTTAGTTAGGTATTGCCAGTAAGAATCTTTGAGAGCTGTCTTAAAGACAATTAAAGTGTTATATAGATATGATAATTCATTCGTAACATTGATATTATTATATAGAATTACAAAAATCCAGTTTATAATTTTTGGTACGGTTTTGAAGGATGAGTTACATATTATTCTACATAGATCATTAGTGTATGCTGTGACACTCTGAAGAACCAACCAGTCATTAGGGGATAGGCCATAGGTTGACTATATACTTTGTGTGTTCAAAGCTTGTTAGTTTTTAATACATTGCAACCAACAAAATACGTTATTATTTTCCCATAAACCAAAAATCTTTCTATGTGCTTTATCAGGGAAATCCCTTGTAATAGTAAATGGTATTAAAAATCTATGTCACAGTTTTATATCTAAATTTGTCTTAATGAATTTTCTAAACACATCAAAAATATTGTTTATTACTGTTAGTTTAGTTAATTTTGTTGTACTATACTGTAAATTTAAACTTAAATAGTACCATATCTTGTTATCTTTGCCAGTTACCAAAGCATTCTTTGATAAACAATTTTCATTCATTAGTATAGCAGTATAACAATTGGAAGAGTATCTAGGATTTATCCAATTCATCACTATTTTAATTATAGATGCCTTTATACAAGTTTCAATCTCTGGGAATTTTAACCCCCCCCCCCTTGTTCCCATTTCCTGATATGATGAGAATGTGCCACTCTATTTATTTTGGAGTACCATAGGAATTTCATCAGAGCTGTAGTGATTTCTTTAAGGATTTCCTTTCCTGGTGGAAGTATAAGGGCTTGTGCTATATATAATATTTTAGGTAACAAAACCATTTTTATCAGTTGTAACCTATCATCAAATGTTATAAACAAATTATTCCATTTGCTTATTAATGTCTTGATTAAGTCTATGGCTTTAGCATAGTTAAGCTGTAAGGTTTCCTCTATAGTCTTGCCTAGGACTATTCCTAAATCGTCTAGAGTTGAAACTTGGTTTCCAATAATATGATTAACTGGAACCTGTATGTTCTTTTTTATTTAATAATACATATTTGGATTTAGATTTGTTGAAGGACAGTCCTGAGATTTTTTGGAAATTTGTTGTTACTATATACACTTCACCTAACACTTCCTTAGAGTTGGGTAAGGTAAGTAAGACATCATCAGCAAACATCATTATTTTAGAAATATATTGGTCATATATATTTATACCTCTTATATTTGGGTTATTACATATTAAAATGGCAAGTATTTCTATGGCCAGAGCAAATAGGTTAGGGGACATGGGACATCCTTGTCTAGTACCTCTAGTGATTTGGATTGCTTTAGAAGTAAAGGGACCTAATTTGACATATGCTAGATTATTTTCATATATTTTCTTTATCTTTGTTATAAAAAGGGGGGGTCAAATAAGTGTAAGACTTCAAATAAATAACCCCAATTTAAGAAGTCAAAGGCCTTTTGAATATCTAGACCTCTTATCAATGTTTCACGGTTTCCTCTATTGAGGTAATCTATCAGAGTCCATCTCATTTTTTGAGACCCTCTGGTATGTAGTGCCATCATTTAAAATTTCTTGCATTTGTGCCACATAATCAAGGTGGGCCATAATAACTGCTCCCCCTTCCTTGTCAGGCTTCATTATCTTCAATTCTTTATTGCCAGCCAATTCAAATAAAACTTTTCTTTCCTCATAACTAAGGTTGTCTTCCCTATTGTCCTTGCCAGTTTTTGATAGCACATCCCTCATTTCCCTAGCATGCATTTTTTTCAAAAATTGCAATGTCTTTATGGCTCGGGGGTATAAATATACTTTTCCTCTGAAATGAGTTGGACATGTTAGTGTTGTTTTCATTATTACCACTAAAAAACAAACTAAGGTTAAGTTTCCTTGTAAACAACTTGAGACTCGTAACAACAACATCTAAACAAAAAGAAGGAACAAAAGTAGTGCCTTTACTAAGGTGCTTGTGGTGTAATTCATTAATAGTTCAATCACTGAAATTATAAATGGTGAAACCATCTTTTTTTCAAAATTTCACAACTAGGGACCGCAATATGTTCATTTGAACAATAAAGTACTTCACCATTTCCACTTTCAAAATCACAAGTAAAAAACAAAGTCATTGTTACAGTAAACATTCAATGTCTCTTGTTCATTGCCCATTGTTGTTTCCTGTGGTAGTGTCCCTTTGGTTGCTGATAGTTTCCATAAGGTTGATTCCTGTATCCGCCTTCTCCTCTGTTCATATGCCATTCCGGCCTCCTCACTTGCTGAGGCTGGTCTAAAAAACAGCCATTGTTTTGTTGTAACTTAGTTTTGTTTTTCTGGTCACTAATAACAGACCCCTGACTAACAGATGAAACTAGTTCATCACCAGTTACTGTATGGGGATCTGAATCACCATTGGAAGTTCCTACTGGGTATGCACATTTGTTCTTACAGTCATTAGAGTCCCCAACTAGCTTTTTAGATTTAACTTCAATGTTTTTCTTTACAAAATCATCCAAGCTTCCTCATACACTTACCACAACTCCTCTCTAGGCACCCTGCCATATGCTTTCTCTAAGTCCACAAGGACACATTGCAGCTCCTTCTGACCTTCTCTGTACTTCTCCAGCAACATTTGCATAGCAAACATTGCATCTCTAGTGCTCCTTCCCAAGCATGAAACTATCCTGCTGCTCACTAATCCCCACCTTCCTTGTTAACGTAGCTTCCACTACTCTTTCCCATAACGTCATTTTGTGAGTGATAAATTTTATCCCTCTGTAGTTACTACAGCTCTGCACATCACCCTTATTCTTAAAAATTGGTACCAAAACACTTCTTCTCCACTCCTCAGGCATCCTCTCTCTTTCCAAGATTTCATTAAGCAATCTGATTAAAAACTCCACTGCCATCTCTCCTAAACACCTCCATGCTTCCACAGGTATGTCATCTGGACCAACAGCCTTACCATTCTTCATCCTCTTCATAGCTATCCTTACTTCCTCCTTGCTAATCCATTGCACTTCATGATTCACTATCCCCACATCATCTAACCTTCTCTCCCTCTCATTCTCTTCAATCATCAGCCCCTCAAAGTACTCTTTCCATCTGCTCAACACACTCACCTCGCTTGTATGTTTCCCTCATTATCCTTTATCACCTTTACCTGCTGCACATCTTTACTAGCTCGGTCCCTCTGTCTAGCCAATCAGTACAGGTCCTTTTTTCCCCTTCTTAGTGTCCAACCTTTCATACAACTCTTCATACGCCTTATCCTTGGCCTTCACCACCTCTCTCTTTGCCATACACCTCATCTCCTTATACTCCTGTCTACTTTCTTCATCTCTCTAACAATCCCACTTCTTCACCACCCTCTTTCTCTGTATACTCTGCTGTACTTTCTCATTCCACCACCAGGTCTCCTTGTCCTCCTTCCTCTATCCAGATGTCACACCAAGCACCTGTCTAGTTGTCTCCTTTACCAGCTCTGCTGTAGTTACCCAGCTAATCTGTAACTCTTCACTGCCAACAAGTGCCTGTCTTAACTCTTCCCTGAACTCCACCTTACAATCGCACTTTTTCAGCTTCTACCATTTGATACTTGGCACTGCCCTCACACTCCTCCTTCTCTTCTTGATCACCAGTGTCATCCTACAGACCACTATCCTATGCTGCCTAACTACACTTTCCCCTGCCACCACTTTACAGTCTCCAATCTCCTTTAGACTGGCCCTCCTACATAGGGTATATGTCACCTGTGTGCATCTCCCTTCACTCTTGTATGTCACCCTATGCTCCTCCCTCTTATTAAAATACGTATTAATCACAGCCATGTCCATCCTTTTCTCAAAATCCACTACCATCTGACCTTCTGCATTCCTTTGTTTAACACCATACCTACCCATCACTTCCTCATCCCCTCTGTTCCCTTCAACAGTATGCCCATTGAAATCTGCTCCAATCACCACTCTCTCATACTTGGGTACACTCATCACCACTTCATCCAACAAGCGTCAACATTTTTCTTTCTCATCCATTACACACTCAACTTGCGGAGCATATGCACTAACAACATTCATCATCATGCCATCAATTTACAGCTTCATACACATCACTCTGTCTGACACTCTTTTCACCTCCAAATCACTCTTGGCATACTGTTCCTTCAGCATAACCCCTACCTCATTTCTCCTGCCATCCACACCATGAGAGAACAAATTGAGCACGCCTCCTATACACCTGGCCTTACTTCCCTTCCATCTGGTCTCTTGCACCCACAATATATCAACTTGCTTCTCTCCATCATATCAGCTAGCTCTCTCCCTATACCAGTCATACTGCCAATATTCAAAGTTCATACCCTCACTACCACACTCCTAACCTTCCTCCTGTCAATAATATAGAAATCTGTATTGTTGTCAGCATATGTCATTTGGCAAAGGTTTTACACCAGATACCCTTCCTGACATAACCTTCCCCATTTATCCGGGCTTGGGACCGGCACGAAGGATGAACTAACTTGTGCATCCCCAGTGGCTGGGTTCAGTTGAGGACTGGAGGTAGAAAATGCATTAAAATGCTATTTTATTATAAAGATGTTGTACTAGATCCGTAAAACAAGGTGCAGTCAGCAGGGTTTTCTCTAGATGTAACACAAGCAGACTATCTTCATTTATATTTATGTATTTCACCTGGGACTCCATTTCATGATGGATGGCCCTGTGTCTTAAAACAGGCAGGTGAGAATACCTAATTAACAAGAAGAAAAGAAAGAAAAAAGAAAGAAAAAAATGAGAAAGGCAAAGAAAAGAGAGACAAGGAGAGAAACAGTGATAAATAAAGGAAATTAGTAAAAGATGAATCTTTCATTAAGACCAAAGAACTGCTGGGAGCCAAGGAGAATAATGCATCTTTCTGGTACATTCTGTGTTAGATTTCCTTGCTTTGCCAGTGATATAGCCTGTAGTTTTAGAAATGCATTTTACTGTATGTACTCCAACTACATTATATTACATGGAAAACTCTTGTCATAGATGGGCCGTGCACTCATACGATCTCCTGCAAGTGTCGCATGGGCAATGATAACATGGATGTTTAAGGTGGGGTTGAAGTAGCAGTTATTTTATTTTATTTATTATTATTATTTATTTGTTTATTTTTTGAGTGCTGGTTGTACTACCATTTTTCGTTCCTGTTTCACTACAGATTTATTGTAGTGTCATGGTAGTACATGAGACATGAACAGTATAACTTAACTGCGTTTTGGGACTGTTTTCCAGAGCTCACATTTCATCACAAATGCACCACATGATTAAGTGTGAAAGTGTCGTTTGTGCATACAGCTACACAATAATCCATTTGTGTATACATCTGTATGTGTTAAACTGTCTGAACATTACCTGACCAACCATTCTGTTTTCCTGTTTCTCCACAGAAACAGAGAACAGTGTGTGAGGATTAATGCTTTACAACTAATCTGTTCATGAAGTTATGTTGAGGCTTATGAAAAGTCTAAAGAATCTTTGCCCAAAACAAACAGGCAGACAAACAAAGAATCAAGCAAATAAAGTGATTGTGCATAGAAACATCTTACATTACAAAACTTTAGGAAATGCTTTTCAGATTCAGACATAAAAGTTAAAGTGGGTGGGTCTGAAAATTAATTCAGCCGCAGACTTTACTTGCTCCAATGTAAGAGAAGGCTTCAGTAAGAATGTTAATGTTTGGTGGGTGGGTGGAAATTGGGCCTAGTGTAGGGGGATATGTTTAAACTCAATTTTTTATGAATAGGAAACAATTATTCATAAAAGTATCACAATTTATGTTTTTATACTGCATTATCTGTTTTATGAAAACTAATTTAATCTTCCTTTTTATCTATAATTTTGGAGTTATAACACTTCATTAAACCACTACAGGTTCATATATAGTTGGTGATTTATTTGTTTTCTGATATCCACTTTATCCTTTCCAGTGGCTATCCCTTAAATGAATGTCTATAAGGCAGAGAGGATCATTTCTGAACAAAATGCCATTCCATTCCTGGATTCACACACAGGCTCACTATTTGCACAACACATGCATCCCTACTGGCAGGTTTGACGATTTCCATTACAACCAAAGTTGTCGGGTGTTAGGACTGCCCATTCACTATGAGATATTATTTTATTATTTTATCTATTATTTATTAAGCCCAGGCAACTATTATAATTTATACTACTAACCCAGATGCGATATTTTTTTCTTCAGCTGCCACTGCTACATGCTTGTTCACCTATAGTGGGGTTATTGGTTCATGTGCAATACTATTACATGAACTTTGCTGATAGATGTGTATTTTTAGTATTTTAACAAATCTGTGTTTCTAGGAATATATGTAGCTATATACTTTAAGTGTAGAGTTGATTTATAAGACGGTGGTAGCATTATTATATGTTCTTTTAAATTATGTCTTTCTAAGTATCTGATTTCTTTCTTGTCTGTCCCATGATGAGCTGATTTCATGGAATCTCATTTAATATGTGCTTGTGTAGATCTAAATGACAATAAAGTTATTTTTGACTTTGACATAAAGGCATGCCGTTGAAATATAGGAGGCAACTGATGCACCAGGTAAAAACCCATGAAGACACTGACAGGAATTCTAGACTTAGCTTTAGAGGTATTTCCACCAGGAAATGAACCAGATTCCTGAGAGCTATGAAGCAAGTAACACTATCTATTGTCCCTCTGTACCTCCCATTATGTAAAAACATATATTTTAGCAAACGAAAAAATGTTTATCCTAGCCTTGCATGCAATTTTGTCCAATTTTTTGTAAAACTCTTCATTGTTCCTCTGATTTAAGTACACAAATGTAATTTTATTTATTTATGCTTTTTATTGTTGTTTATAGAAAGTAAACAGGACCAAGAATGTCCTTTTTCAATCAGCCTTCTTTCAAAATGAAAATACAGTAAACATAATAATGTGCATGCAAAAATAAAACAATGCTGCAGATTTCAGTGCAGATACAGTAAAGATATAAACATAAATACATAAACAAAATAAATAAACACATAAACAAGTAAGTAAGTAAAAAAATAAAAAGCAAACAAACAAATAAATAGCATGCGGTATTAACTGTTCAGAAAGTCCCTTTGTTTGCACAATATTATGTGATAAAAATATATTAAAGGTCAACAGCAAGAGGCAAAGGTGCTCGAAAAAAAGTAGTTCATAGGTTCATAGGTAGATACTAGGCTATCTGCCCTAGGGCATTTATAAGCCTAGACAGAGTGTATTTGGCTTACGCCTCCCTATTAGATTAGCCTACTGTGCCTCTAAAGTAGGTCACAGAAGGTACCCTTTTAAGATTAGTTTACTATGCCTCTGTCTAGCAGGGACACAGAAGAGATCCCAGGGGTGAATTTGCGATTTCCCATCCACGTGTCCAGATTTATAGGTTCATAGGTAGATTATAGGTTCATAGTACAGACAAACAGGGCCAGAAAAAGAGCTGCTCTCAGTATAAGTGACTTACTTCTGTGTAAGGACGAATTACAAACATGCTTTTACCGGGGCTGAAATTCTGAAAGAGCTGCTCTCAGTATAAGTGACTTACTTCTGTGTAAGGACGAATTATAAACATGCTTATACTGGGGCTGAAATTCTAAAAGAGCTGCTCTCAGTGTAAGTGAAAGCAGGTCTTTTGGAAATGGGCCCACAATTTAGTAATAAGAATAAGAGGTCACTGGGATACAGTAAGCAAAATAGTCATGTGATCAAGAACAAACTGAATTGAATATTCTACTCCTGATAAATAATGATATAGTCTCTGAGTTGGCATAAATACTGGTGATATGAGGGTAACTTTCTTTGTAAGAGATGTGTGACATTCCAGGCATCTGGACCCCAGAAGGAAAAGACCTTAAAGACCTTTGTAAAATACTGAGGAAACAGGATGTATATTAGTGTGGCAGGTTTAGCTGGAGAGAAGTGAAGGCTACAAGTGAAATGACTGGAATGGAGTAATGAACTGAGAAACAGAGATTGAAAGAGAGAATAATTCATAAACAGAGTTCTCAAGAGGATGAAGCAGGAGGAGGTGGTTGTCATTTAGACCTCAGGCAAAAGACTGGCTGTGCTGAGGGTCTTGCAGTTGTGCAGTGGTATTTGAGTTTGCAGTCTTGGAACATAAATTTAGCTATTTTATTTTACTATCAATTGTTTTAACAGAAAAAGGAGCCAAATGTTATTAGTGGGAGGTCATATTGTAATCTGGAGAATGTAATTTGTTTTGCCTTTTACAATTGTTGTTTTTGCATTAGGAATTAGTAGATGGGAAGTTTTATAGCTGGTTCATAATAAACTGTTAATTTTGTTAAACATTTTGACAAGATGAGCAGAAGAGATAAGTTGTAGGCAAGCTAAGACCCTAGGAACCTTAATTGGCTGGCTGAGTGAAGGTATAGAAAAGAAATAGTCTGAGTGCTGGGGACAGGAGTGAAGAGCATGGCCTCTGTCTTTTTAAATTTTTGGGAGTGTCTAAGCTCTTCAAACCAAATATGCATTGTAGTGAAGAATTTTGATAGCAGCATATATTTTATTTGGGGATTTGACTCCCATCCACATGACCATGTAATTTGTATAGAAAATTGCAGGAATTATGGGATGTAAAAAGCTGAAACCATATTAAAAGATTAATGAGTGACCTTAGGATTGTGTTCTTAGTATTCCCATGGTGACACTGACAGTGTGAGAAGGAAATTTGTATTTTTACCAGAGGGAAATGTTTTAAGAAACAATCATTCAACCTGTTGGGGAATGTATGCAGAGATCCTCAGTGAGATAGCTCAGTTTGGGGTGGTACCCAAAATCAAAAGTTTTACTTAAATCCACAAAAATGACACAAGTTTGCCTTGTTCTTTTTTTTTTCAGGAACTTTAAGAGAACTGGTGGCAGTTAAAGGTGCTGTGTACCATCTTACAAACCATGTTGCTGTACAAGAGGGCAGCCATATGTGGTCAGACAGAAAGAGAGCTGTGAGGATACCACACTTTCTATTGTTTTTTGATAAATGAGATAGAGAAATGAGAAAGTAAACTCTGGGAAACATGAGGACTCTACAGTTTAGTAGGAAGGAAATATTCAGAAGGGTATTTACAATTCAGGGAAGGAACTAGTGTATTGAAATAGAGTGATAGTGTGTTTCATTGGTACTTATAAAACTTGAATAGGTATCATTCATCCTTAATAAATTTAGAAGCAAGGCTATCAGAACCAACAGCACTTTAGTTGAGTAACTTCATTAACCTGTTCACTTCTTGTGTTTATTTCTGGTAGTAGGAAGTCTCCGTTGTGGGAGATGAAAGCGCTAAATCTGAGGTGTTTTTAAACTTGTTTTGGTTGTTTATATTAAAGAAATCAGTTTTCAACTACCCGTCATTCGTGGTCATTCGTGGTTTATGCTGGTTAAAACATTATGGAGGTTCAGCAGAAAAAGGGAGAGACAAAGGACAGCCTTAATAGTGCCGGGACGTGGTTTGTGTTTGGTGATACATTCTTTTTGGTTACAAGTTTCAGTTTTATTTCTGGTATGGTTATGGCCTTGCTTGTTCACTTCTTGTGTTTATTTCTGGTATGGTTATGGGCTTGCTTGTTCACTTCCTGTGTTTATTTCTAGTATGGTTACTGGACTTGAGTGAAAATAGGAATGAAATGATTTACATAGGTGTCAGAATGAGAAGGATGACCAGAGTGTGGAGATGAGGAGTTATAAAATAAGTCACCAATAGGTTCATAGGTTCATAAGAGTTTACTTGGCTAACGACCCAAGAGCCTTTACAAGCCTAACCATATTTATTCTGAGATCCCAATTAACAAAAGCTAGATGAACGCTGTTCACAAAGTTATGAGCCAACAGTATGGTAACTAATACCAACCAGTTCTGCCCATGACAGACACGGGTGCCACCCCAGGAATGAATTTACACTTACCTATCCATTGATCCCAGTTGTACTTGAAGAGTTCTTGGAGGGGCTCTGCTTCACATGAATGGAATGCTTGTTCCAGAGAAGGGTAGTCTCTGAGAGATGTATATTTCTCCATCATGATTTGTTCATGTTGGAGGCTATGTAAAGATCCCTGTTGCAAGTGACCCTCTTGCAGTTTGATTTACAAATCTTTAACATATCCACCAGGGCCAGGTCGCAGACTGCCATGTAAGCCAGACACAGATCACCTCTTAGTAGCTTGTAGGAGACAGAATACAGTGATATGGCTATCAATCTTTCTGTGTAGGACTTGTTTTGTGTACCCTGTATCTTCTTGGTGAGAAGCCTCTGGGGTCTTTACAGTTGCTGCAGGTGTCTAATGAGGTACATGCAGAAGGGTGCATTATACTCAAATACTGTCCTGATTAGGGCTGAGTATAATGGGATTATGACCTCTTTTGTTCTCGATACCATGCTTTTACTTATAAGATGTGCCACATAGAAGGACTTCCTCACCACTGTGTTCACATGGTGGTCAAAGTTCAGATTGCTATCAACCTGAGTACTCAGATCACATACCACTGGGTCTATTCTTAGGCAGTTGCTGTCTATATTGTAATTTGCAGGGGTGTTGGCTTTTCTGATGGGAATGATTATGTATTTTTTTCATTAAGTTTCAATCCATGCTTTGGAACTAATCATTTGTCTGCGTTAATCCTGTCTACAGTATATTAATATAATTTGGGGACTCAGTGATTGCTCCCAATTTGCAGTCATCAGTGAACTTGGTCAGTCATATGCCATCCATATTTGCCTGGACATCTGAGAAATAAATTCTGAACAGTAAAGGCTCCAGCAGAGAACCCTGTGGTACTCCACTGGTAACTCACCTTTTTCTAGAGGTGTCCTGTCAGTGAGCCTTTTGGCTACCCACCTGGTGACATAGGGGGTTAATTCCTAGTTGAGACAATTTCTCTATAATACCAGAGTGGGGAATTGCATAGATTCATAGGTTCATATGTGTGTACTAGGCTAATGGCCCTGGAGCCTCTACAAGCCTAGCCCATAGAAGTGCCCTGGCATTGTGCCGCCCAACATTAGTTCCCAGTGCCTCTATCACGTAGAGCCACTGGAATAATACCTGGGGTGAACTTTCTATTTCCCATCCACTCATCAAGATTTCTCTTGAAAAGGGCCAGTGAGGTGCTCTGCTTGACATGTATGGGAAGTCTATTCCAGAGCATGGGCAGTCTTTGGGTTATGAACCTGTCCCTCCAGCATGTTCAGCTGATTGTGGTAATGAGGTTGAGGTCTCTGGAGCATGTGGTGTGAGGGGATTGGGATTTCTTTAGATTAAGCATTTCTAACAGAGCTGGGTCAGACATGGCTTTGTAACTCAAGCAGAGATCGCCTCTTAGTAGATGATATGAGACAGAGAATAGCTGTAGTTTTTTGAGTCTGTCCATGTAGGACATGTGCTTAAGACCTAGGATCCTCTTCATGAGGTAGTTTTGTGGCCTTTCCAGCTGTTGTATATGTCTAGTGAGGTACATGCTAAATGGGGCATTATACTCGATGACTTGATCTGATGAGGGAAGAATAGAGAGAAATGATGACCTCTTTCTTCCTGGATGCAAAACCCTTGCTGATGAGATGTGCCACATAGAAGGACTTTATGACCACAGTGGCAATGTGGTGGTCAAAGGAGAGGTTGCTGTTAACCTATGTCCCCAGATCTCTTATAACGCCTTCAGTGTTCAGTGGGCTCCCATCAATGTGGTAATTACTGGGAACTGAGTTTTTCCCAAAGGGGATGAAGATGCATTTTTTTGGCATTAAGCTTAAAGCCATAGTTCAACACCAGACATTGGTCTCAGTGAGGCCTTTCTGTAGGATGTCTACATCACTTAGGGAATTAATAATGGCTCCCTGATAGCAGTCATCTGTGAACTTGGTCAGCCAGAGTCCCTCCCTGTCGATCTGGACTTCTGATAAGAAGATGCCAAAACAGGAGAAGACCCAGGACTGATCCCTGTAGGACTCCACTTGTGACTGGTCGGCAGTCTGACCTGGAGTCCACTACTTTCATACTGTGGGTTCTATCTGTGAGCCAATTTGCAACCTACCTAGTAATATAGAGGCTGATGCCTAGTTTGGTGAGTTTATCAATAATCCCTGAGTGGGGAATGGTATCAAAGGCTTTGGTTAGATCACAGCAGGCTGTATGAACTGCCTTGTCCTCATCCGCAGCTCTGATGACTGACTCAAAGAAGTCAACCAGGTTGAGCAGGCATGATCTACTTTTCACAAAACCAAATTGAGTGGGATCTAGAGTTTGAAGATTCCCTATATCCTTGTTAATTAGGTCCATGATAAAGTGCTCAATAGTCTTACATATCAGACTTGTCAGGCTAATGGGGTGATAATTCCCAGAGTCTGTAGTCACGCCCCGTTTATGGAGAAGGATGACTGTAGCAGTCCACCATTCGGTAGGGGCAAAGCCTGAGGTGAGGCTGTGATTGAACAGGGCACACAGATGTGGTGCCAGTTCACTTTGTAGTTCATGTAGAACACATCCAGGGATATTGCCAGGTCTCATGGAAACTGTGTTATTGGCCTTGGACAATGCAGCTTTAACCTATGCTGCATTAATGCGGAGTTCCTGGCATTCCTTCGGTATTGTGATTGGTCCTTTGGGGGGGGGTAAGGTTGGCACTGAATCTGTCAGCCAGTATGTTGGCAATATCTGTTGGCTCAGTATAGAAGGTACCATTGTGCAGTAACTCAGAGCAAACCTGGTATTGCAGTGGAGATTATTGATATAAGTATAGAAGGCTTTGTGGTTGCTTTTAGTGTATGCCACAATTCTGCCTTCATAGTTGGCTTTAGAGGTTTTGATGAGGGATTTCAACTTTTTGTTGAGGCTAATAAGGGAGTTTTTCCAGTCTTGGGACTTCATCTTTTTCTGCAACAGTTTCTCCCTTCTGTTGCAGAGTTTATTAATGGCAGGGGACCACCAGATTGGCTTCCTTTTTTGGAGGAGAGCATCTTGTTTCTGTTGGGTATGGATAGTTCCATGCATTTATGTATATGTTTGTACAGTGCATTGGTGTATGATTCGGCAGTCATGCATCTATTTCCATTGACATGGGTGCCATGAAGTTAGCCACCTCTGTTTCTAGTATCCAAAAGTCAGCTTTGGAGAAGTTTTTCATGGTGGTTACCTTTGCGGGGGGTGAGGGTGAGATGTGAATTTCCATGGTGATTAGTTTGTGGTCGGATCTAATCAAGGAGGAATTGACTATTGGTGTAGAGCAACAGTTGCCCATGTTAGTAATAACCAGGTCAAGGATGTGAGTCTATATTATAAGCACAAAACTCCTTTTCAGTGAATACGAAAACAGCGACACATATTGTGTGAACCGTGAAAACACCAAACATCCTAAACCACGAAATTCAAAATCTCAATTTGTCATAGTTGGCCAACCCCACCGCCTGCTACATACTACCTACCCAACAAAATAAATAAACCATATAAATGCACTAAACAAAACCCTACTTCTAACCCTAAAGTAAAGCTTGCATATAGTACCATGTATGCACTTACCTTAACCCGCACCCTAACCCTAAGGTCCGTAACTATCGCACACTTACCTTAAGGAGCTATAACCAAACAAAATAAATAATCCACATACATACACTTAACAAAACCCTACTTTTAGCCCTACACTAAACCTTGCATTCATTACTATCTATGCACTTACCTTAACCCACACTCTAACCCTAAGGTCCGTAACTATTGCACACTTATCTTAAGGAGCAATACTGCAGAAGGGCCAACTATGACGATTTGACATTTCGAATTTTGCGGTTTAGGACATTAGGTGTTTTCACGGTTTGCGCAATATGTGTCGCTGTTTTCGTATTCACTGAAAAGGAGTTTGTGCTTATAATATAGACCCCAAGGATGTTGCTTCCTCTAGGGTTAAGAATGAGCTGGTCCAAGGCATTGGAATTGATGAATTCCAAGAAGCGTTGGGCCAGTGTATTGGCGTATGATTAGTTTTCCCAGTTGATGGAGGGGTAGTTGAAGTCATCTAGTATGAGAGTGTTGGGTTGGACCCTAATAGTTTCCAGGGTGCTTAGGAATGTGGAGTGAAAGTCTTGGGACATGGTTGGGGACCTATAGCAGGCTACGACCTAAATTGCCATCTTACCCAATGTTAGTTGTACCTGAAGTATCTCAGATGTGTTATGCTGGGCTACTACTCTGGAGATGTGCATTTCCTTTATGAATATGGAGAGAAGACTCCACTGCCTTTGGAGCTTTGGTCCATGTTTTGGGGCTGAAAGGTGTGAAATGCACTATAGCCTGGTAGTGCAGGGCTGCTTTATGCTGCTTTAAACCAGGTCTCTGCAGTGGCAGCTGGTGACTTCAAATCAAAGGGGGCTGCAGGAGACAGTTGAATGAGTGGGGCCAATGGAAAGGGAAGTGACCAACTAGAAAGTGGCGGGGTTATGCTCAAAACCACGTAAACTAGGACTTTAATTAAATACGCTACCCTGGGTGCCAAACTGTCATTATTAGAGTCCAATCAAGACAAAATGAAGTGTAGAAGAAAAAAAAATATTTCAATGTATTGGCTACATGGCAGCTTACTTAACATCTAGATGGAAACTAAAAGGTTGTGAGGTATGAAAAAATAAATTACTTTTCAAATACAATACTGGAATGCCAGTCAAAATCAAGTATAAAAAACAAGCAGCACTCAACTCAAACCACTTCTTGCACTGCAGTTCTAATTATAATTTATATTCAGCTTTATAAAAGTACCAAGTAACATACTGAAAGTAACAATCTCTGTGATACCGCACTTGTAAAAATGTTTTGTATCCAATAAAGACTTGCTGCCTGACAACAACTATCTACATGTTTCATGTGGAAAACATGATCATAGTAAAAAATAAACAGCAAACAAGAAACAAGCTCAAGATAAATTGCTTAAAGGATTACTGCACAGGTTATGGACCACGCATGATAGACTGACATTCTGTTTAGTTTACTGGTAAAGCCTGCAAAGATGACTGCAAGTCGCCAACAAATGCAGTGAGCTTCTGAAAATACTGTAATCCTGTCCTTTATTACAAATACTGTCATATGCATTTCAATACCTAAGGCTTATGTTATCTAGTTATGTAAATATTCTCTGCATGTTAACAACAAAAAAGGATTTCATTGTTGATAATCCTGCAACAGTATGCTTATTAAAGCTTACTTGCATTTTATAATCTCAGACAAGCTTATCTGATGGTCATTAAAGCATTGCTACCTAAACATAGAGCAACAGGCAGTGCAACAACATGCATTTTCAGAATAAAAATAAGCATAAATCAACAGTATAAAAATATGACAGAAAACCAGAACATTCTGCAAAATCAAGGACAGATGAAAAGGCACTGTAGTACTTGTGTCTTCCTTGGATGGGGGATACTCTGCACACTTACACTGCATAACTGCTGTTTGCCTTGCTTGGACACATCCAGGGTCACTACTTGGGGGTGTGGGTTGCAACAAGCATGTCACAATTTGAAATGTCTCTGGCTGATGGCGATGGCTCTGACACATTTGTCATACCTCTCAACCTCAGAGCAAGAAATCTGGACAAAGCCATAAATAGATGTGGGACAAAGGCCCAAAACTAAGGAAACATTTTAAATAATGCTCTTATAAACTTAGAAAGATAATAGAATAGTAGGTCTTGTATTAGTATGAAATCTGAAACTCAAATGTCTGTCATTATTTTCTAACTTCAATCTTTAATGATTTGCCACAAATTTGCCAGAAAACTACAATTTTATGAAAAACAGACCAAAAATGTGTTGCAAAAATATAAAATAGCTACACAATGTCAAAGAAGGGACACTTTTTAATATTAGTACTGTTAAGTTGAGCCGTTGATGAAATAAGAGAGTCTAAATGCATTTCTGAAATAAAAGTAATCTATAACTCTGATCATTACAATTACTTCTTAATTGTAAACCCTCCACATTTTCTTCCAAAATTTCCATTTTGCGGAGGGATTATTAGGGGGAGAGCAACATAAAGTTGGGGACAGTTGAGAGGCTGGGATATACCTAATTCTATAAAGTAATTTATTTGTGCATACCTCTCAACCTCTTAACACAGGAAATCTAGACAAGGCCAAATATATAGGGGGAACATACAGACAGTACTAAAAATTGCTCTTGTATAAACTTAGACAGTTGATAGAATAACAGATCTAGCTTTAGCATGCATTTTTCTGAAGGGTATGAAGTCTGAAACTCAATGTCTGTCATTATTTAGTGACTTCATTCCTAAATGATTTGCCAGATAACCACACATTTTATGAGGAACAAACCAAAAATAAGAAGCAAAAATCTATTCATTCTGTGTAAATCTGGACAGTTGAGAGGTAGAGTTCAACCAGGGCTGTCATTGAGTTTGCCGCCATTCCCCTACACAAAATTATGGTCGAATGGGACATCCCCCTTGCAGCCATTCCAATGTCACATTATTTAGCTATTTCACCCCATTTACCATAAACACTGTAATGTGCATACTGCTTTACTTCTACGATGATTTGGATTTCATTTGAAAGTTTTATTTTACAGCACAAACACTAATAGACATCTACTAAACAAAGCAATGCAGTCTCACAAGGAAAATAGACTTAGCATTAAAACTTCTCTGCCCTTGAAACTCACATTCATTGAAACAGCATTGAAACCCACATTCAAAGAAAATGCATCTGGCCAGTGGCAGATAAAGATTACCTTTGGGCTGTTTTCAAATCATAGGCTCCTTGCACATAAAACATACATGTGTTCTTTGATACACCTTCCTGATTGTATTAAATTATATTCCTTGTATAACACAGTACAGTTGTTAGAGGGCATTTTAAATTTATTCTTTTGAACATTTTTCCAGTTAACAATGAAACAAAATGCATGCACCAATAATGACAAAACTACCAAATTCAGAACATTTCCATCATAAAAGTCTACTCAGACATCTACAATCCACCAGCATCAGTAAATATGCACAATCTCTGCAGAAGTAAAAGCCATCTAAATAATTCCACATTAAAGAGATCTGTAACTAATGAAGAGGTTGCTGCTAGCAAACAACTTTATATTTTATTGTTTCATCTACAAATAACGTGCCTGTTGCCCTTGAGGAATAAATTGCCCATGCTACATTAAAAAATGATAAGTTAGTAATATTGCAATAGAGAATGGATGGCAAACTGATAACAGGTTGACAGTTACTAGGTATCTCTGCCAAAGAGGACATTCTCAGGATTGCAGCATCCACCCCCTTTAAAAGTACAGCACAGTACAGTGTCAGTAATGCATCTACATACTGTGGGAGTAGAACCTACAGCCTTCTGTATTGAAAGTAATTAACAATGCAAGTAGACTCAGCATAAGCAGCACTAAACTTCTCTTCACCTGAAGCTCTTAGCTCCTTGTAAAATCCACTCGACAAAAGCCCAAAAAACAGGTACACATTTTAAACATTGCTTGTATAACCTTGGAAGTTTGCTAGAATAAAATGCTGTGTTACCACCATGCATTTCACTGCCAAGTCTTGGCCCCAGGACCCTGTGCACTACAGTCAGAGCAACATATCACTATGCCAAATCAGCTGTTTCTTGAAAGATGGGAAGACTGAAACTTAAATGGCTATCATTTAGTGAATTCGGTTCTCACCATACTCTCAACGTCTTAGCACAAAGCACCTGGACAAAGCCAATAATGGGGGGATACAGCCCCCAAAATAGGGAAAAATTGCAAATATTGATCTTATAAACTTATTCAATCTAATGAGTGGGACATCAGTGTGCCTCACTGTTGAGTCACCTATGATTAATATATTAGGCAAGCTGTTTTGTCTTAGGGGTTTAGATTGAGGGGCACACTGTGTAGGTGAGCTATGTGGCTTCTGATTTGTGTTGTGTTGTGGTGGTTGAGTGCATTTCTGTCTTGGAGGTTTCTGCTGTTTGGGTAGATTTCTATTGAGAGCCTCCACGAAGATGGGTGTGTGGTTTGTCTTTTTATGTGAGAGTTGTGATGATAGGTGTTTTGGAAGGTTATGTGCTGCATGAAATTATTAGGCTAGATTAAGGTATGCAGTATGCACAGTCTTTATCTCGTCTATGGCCTTGGTGGTCTTCTCGACGAAGTGAACCAAGTTTAGCAGACATGCTCGACCCTTAACAAATCTGAACTGGGTTGAGTCCAGAGTCTAGAGATTACCTATGTCCTTGTTGATATGGCCCATAATGATTTTTTTCCATAGCCTTATAGATGAAGCTAGTCAGACTTATCTATCATTTCCTAGGTCAGTTGATGGTCCCCCTTTGTGCAGAGGGATGATTATTGCTGTCCTTCATTCTGATGGAATATAACCTGTCCGAAGGCTATGGTTGAATAGAGATCCAAGTGGGTCATGTTTTACGTTGTTTAATCTGGCATGTTGTGTGGTCCCAGAGATGCCATATATTTGGCCTTAGAGACCACAAAAATGGCCAGCTCTCTTGAGATTGTAGGCTGAGGAATGGCGGCAGGCATACTTTGGAGAATGACTGTTGGGGACAGGGGGGTGAAGTTTGATAAAAACCTGTCTGTATAGCAGGTTGCAATTTCCTACAGTTGAGTATCAGTATTGCCATCCACAACCAGCTCTGTGCAAAGCTGGGTATACCCTCTACGATTTCAGAAGTAGTTAAAAATGCCTTGTGATTATCCTTAGCTAGGGAGGCTATTCTTGCTTTGCAATTTACTTAGGAGAATGTGACAAAAATTTATTTGTTTAGACTAGTGACAGATTTCTTCATCTGCGTAGCCAGATCATGCTAATTTTTGGATGTTAGTTTCTTTATTTTGTTGTATATCCTGTTTATTGCAGGGGTTCATCAGTGTGGCTTATTTTTTTTGGCAAGACCAGTCAGGTACAGCCAAATCTATACAACTGTTTAAGTGGTTATACATAGCATCAGTGTACACTTCTGCACAGGAGTCCATGTTTTCAGGGTTCAGTGGAGTTTTGAAATTTTTTATACCATTGCTTAGTAGGACATAAATTGCCTTGGAAAAAATCTTAACCATTTTTGAGCTTGATGGGGTATCTGGCCTTGTAGTTATTTAAAAAGAGACTGCTTTAAGGTTTGGTTTATCAAGGAGAACATCACACAGGGGGTGGTGCAGTTCTCTTTCATCCGTGTGGTTTCTATGTCAAGGATATTTAGGACCCTTGTGGGTGTGCAGACCAGCTGTTCCAGAACATTAGCATTGACTCAGTCCAAGAACCACATAGCCTGCATATTTGTGGTTGCGTATGTTCCCCATTCAATGGTAGAATAGTTAAAATCCCCACAAGTAAGGTGTTGGGTTACATGATAAGTGACTCTAGTAAGTCCAGGTATGAAGTACACCTATCCTGGTTCATGGTGGGGGACCTATAGCTATCAATGATGTAGTAGGGGATTTCTTCCTATGGTTAGCTAGACATGGAATAGCTCAAGCGAGTCCAGGTATGCAGTACACCTATCCTGGTTCATGGTAGGGGACCTATAGCTATCAATGATGTAGTAGGGGATTTCTTCCTATGGTTAGCTAGACATGGAATAGCTCAAGAGAGTCATATTCTTTGACCAGTCTCAAAGTGTACCTATCCTTTATGAAGAGGGATACACCTCCCTCCTTGGTTCTTTCCTGCTCAGTTTGTGGTCTGAATATATGGAAGTAGTTGTAGCCTTGCAAAGCCAGGGTGCTTTCTGCAACTTTGAACCATGTCTCAGTGGCTGCACAGATGTCAGCATCTTTCAAAGTGAGGACTGCTTCTAGAGAGTGCCATTTCTTGTTTAGGCTCCTAGCATTAAGCAGCCGTACCTTGAGTTTATCTAGAGAAAATTTTGTTATTTTGAGAGGCACAATAGGGGTGGCTAATGCCTTTGCCAGTATCCAAAAGTCTAGACAAGACAGGTGCAGACCATCTCTATCAAATCATTGTGGCCTGTCAACCATTTTGGCCTACTTGCTGTACTCTGCCTGAATATTGCTGATCTCTAGCTGCATTTTATTTTGAATTGAAGCTTTTCATTTAAGGTTTGCTCACTTCTATTTTGTATCTTATTCTTGTATTACATTTGTTTTAAGTTTTTTGTTCTGTTGGAGTTTTAAGAGTTCTTGGCCAGGGTCAGTTAAAAAAGTAAGAATTCCTTTGCAAACAGTGAATAACATCAGTTAATATGTGGGAAGAGCTGAGAAACAGCATTGCTCTTTTAGTTAGAAATATAACTATTTAGCTGAAGTGTTTGTTTGGCCTGCTTACTGTACTCTATCTGAATATTGCTGATCTCTGGCTGCATTTCGTTTTGAATTGAAACTTTTCATTAAAGGTCTGATCACTTGTATTTTGTATCTTATTCTTGTTTCACATTTGTTTTTTTTTTTAAGTTTTCTGTTCTGTTGGAGTTTTAAGAGTTCTTGGCTAGGATCATTTAAAAAAGTTAGCAAATAATTCCTTTGCAAACAGTGAATAATATCAGTTAATTAGAGAGAGGAATTGAGAAACAACATTGCCCTTTTAGTTAAAATATCTTTATTTAGGTGAAGTGTTTGGTCTGCCTGCTGTACACTGCCTGACTATTGCTGATCTCTGGCTGCATATTATTTTTCCCTCCCACCTGACCAGCTGTTGTTGTGTTCTTAAATTTGGTGGCTTTTGAGTTGCCTGCCCTTACTATAAATCTGATTTTGGACACTCCTCCCAATTCCATCCCAATCAGCTCATTCTACTGAGTACAGAGAGATCATTTGGGAATGCCCACCCCTTTAGTTTATCAACTTTGAATTATCTTCTGTTTCCTCCCTTACCACTCAACCTAAAAATGCACTTTATTCAGCTGCTTTTACTTTATTTGTGTTTCTTCCTACTGTATTACTTATTTTGCTTTTGCTGCTTGTTCTTAAAAGTGTTCAATTGCATTTATTTTGCTGTATTCATTGCTGCTTGATAGTAGCCTGATTAAATTGTAACTGTTATTCTAGGTCTTCTGGTTTAAGCACTTGGGCTTCTGGACAGTTGTTTTACATTAGGAAGGTTTGTGGTCTACACTCTTGTAGCAGGGGAGTTAGCTTACATATTTCTAAGTTGGGAATTGCTGGTTGAAGTCTTAGTGTGTCTGTTATTCTAAAAATGTCTTAGTTCTGGTAAGCACTTGGGCTTCAGGCTAATTATTTTACATTAAGAATGTTTGTGGTCTACGCTCTTGTGGGAGGAGAGGGTAGCTTCTACGCTTCTGAGTTGGGAATTGCTGGTTGAAGGCTTATTTTGCCTTCTTATTTGAACTGTTTTTTTTCTGAAATTGGTGCTCTTTGCTGTAGCATAGACTAGATCCAGACCTGCTGAATCTAGTTCTGTTTGTATAACTTGAGCAATAAACCAGGTCATCTTTTGTTGGAGAGGGTTCTCCTGCATCCTAGTGGCAGGAGTGGGCAGTTAGAACTCATCTGACTGAAGGTTGCCAGAACAGGCCTCAGATTTGAAAATTTTTATTGGTTAATTGGTTAATTTGTTTAAATCAGTTTGCTGTCATTTACTAGATAAGCTAATCCAAGCCATCTGCTGATCTCTGCAAAACTTAAGCAGAATTTTTCACTATGTATTGCACTTTTGAACTGCATTTTTTTACCGTATCACTGCTTATTTGAACTTTGTTTAATTGTTGCACTTTGTTTGCTGTAGCATAGACTAGATTCAGACCTGCTGAATCTAGTTCTCTTTGTATAACTCGAGTACTAAACCAGGCCATCTTTTATTGGAGAAGGTTCTCCTGCACCCTAGTGGCAGGAATGTGCAGTTAGAACTCATCTGATTTAAGGCTGCTGGAACAAGGCTCAGTTTTGAGCTTTTTTATTGTTTAATTTGTTTTTGATCAGTCTGTGCTCATTTGCTAGATAGCACTGCATTTGTGCATCTCATACCGCCATGCAGCAGTGGGCATCTTTGGTGGTTATAGGCACAAACACTTTCATCTGCAAATTTTCACTTAGTACTCTGCTGGTGCTCCATCGGTGAGTTCTTGTGATTGTCCCTCATTGACAGGTGATACATTCAGCAAAGCTCCTGATGTACCAACACAGATCCTATGCATTAAACCTTCATATTTTCTGTCCACTTCTCCTGTCCTTTACTTTACTTGTTCTTTCCTGCCCTCTCCCTGTTTTCTGACCACATCACCTTACCTAGCATTATGGATGGACAATTTCCCACAATTTCTCCCACCAGAATTTTTGACATGGACATCCTGAGGCAATGTAGCAATTGCTTTTTGTACACTGACAACCCACTTCTTCTAGTCCACACAAATTAATTATTTCAGAGATGCGTGTTTATCAAGAACCTAGAATCCAGGCTCTCTCACTCACCAGTCAGTCCATCTAATACTAAGCAGGGTGTCATCATGCACACCTCACCTCCTGCATCCACCAAACCAATAACACATAAACCTATATATGTGGAGGTCCTTACAAGAAGCTTACCTAAACATCAGAGACCTCCCAAACACAAAAACGAGCATGCTTCACATAATACATCCTCTGCAGAACATAGTACACATAATATATCACACACCAGTGTCTCACCAGTCAAGCCCATAAGGCATAACACAAAAACAAACATGTTAGTCATAGACAACTCAATTGTGAGACACACAGATGTCCCTCTCACCAGGTTGGATAAGGAAAAGGTCAAAGTCAGCTGTCTGTTAGGTGCCAGGAACCATCACATCACACATGCCCTCAAGTCTCTCAACAACAGGCACTGTTATGACTCTGTCATAGTCCATGTTGATGTGAACAACTTGTGACATACCTCACTGGACTATACGAAGAGAGACATGACTAAGCTCTCAGATTATGTGTCTCAAGCAGGTATGTCCCTAACCTTAAGCAGAATTTTACCTTTGCCTAGGATGATATTTCAATACAAACAAAAAAATGATTGATTTCAACAATTGGCTTAGTTTCTGGTATCATTCAAAGGGGACCCACTATTTGAAGGCCTGGGATGACATGGTCAACAGGCCTCAATACTTTGCCAGAGGGAGTCCTTGTCTGTCACCTTTGGGATTTTGGTTACTGGCTAAGGCTCTTGCCATCCCCATAATGCCTTTTTTAAGCAATGTCATAAGAACAAAATTCCTGAAGTAAAAATACCCTCTAAAAACAACCTCATGGTTATGCTGCTAAATGCTAGATGTCTAAACCAGAAACAGCACTCACTGGAAGCAGTCCTCACCCTGCTAGATGCTGACATTTGTGCAGTCACTGAGACCTGGTTTAAGGCTGTGGAGAGCGCCCAAGCTATACCAAGTTACATTTCCTTCCACATGTTCAAACCACAAACTGAAGGTGTGAGTACTAAAGCAGTTGGTGTATCAATATTCATTAAAGATAAATACACCTCTAGACTGGTTAAACACCACAATTTTCTTGAATTACTTCAGGTGCAATGGACTGTAGGTAAGACTTTGCTTCAGGTCTTTGCCAGCTATAGGACATCCTCCATGAATCAGGACATCCACTCAGCCTACTTGAAGCTACTTGAGTAAATCAAGATGCAACCAATCACACTGGTTTTGAGTGACTTTAATTTCCTGTCCATAGACTAGGTAAATTATACGTGTTCCAACTAATTTGCCGATAGGTTTCTGGACTTCATTAACTCCAATGCCCTGGACCAGCTGGTTAACACACCCACAATGGGGTCAAACATCCTGGACCTGGTGCTCACCAACATGACCAGTGTGTGGTCATCCCTGGTGAGATCTGACCACAAATCTATAGAAATAATAACACAAGACTCTCTCCTTAGCAACAACTAGACTAAAAAGCTTCTACAAGGCAAATTACAACTTCATATGTGATGGCATAAATAACTTCATAGCTCCCCACTGATGGAACAGACACCTGTGCTGAGTTCTACACCAATGCTTTATACAAGCATCTGTACGATTGTATAGACTCTGCCATACCTGATAGAACCAAAGCAAGATCTTCAAGGAATAACAAACCTAAATGGTGGACAACTGCTATTAATAGGCTGTAGAATAGGAGAAAGAAACTGCTGTCTAAGTGCAGGAAGTAAAGGTCTCAAAAGCAGAAACACTCCTTCCTCAACTTAAACAAGCAAATAAAACTCATGGTGAAGTCCTCCAAAACTAACTATGAATCCAAATTAGCTTCCCTAACTAAAGATAACCACAAGGTGTTCTTTAGTTACATCTGTAACCTGAAAGGTAAGGCCCAGATTTGCAATGAACTTATAGCTAATGGTATTACATATATAGAACCTGTGGATATAGCAAACCTGCTGACAAGTTCAGTGAAAACTTCACTCCCATGCCCCTGCCACATATACCCCAAAGCATCCCAAATGCCTGTCCCTACCTAGTATCTCTGAGGTGCAGGTCTTAAATGCCCTTTCCAAGGCCAAAAGCACAATCTCTATTTGACCA
>NC_056732.1:1711982207-1711987205 GCF_019279795.1 Protopterus annectens
AGTGCCTTTTTTAGGCAAGGGGCAAAATTCAAACCCACCTCCATAAACAGCACAAGTAAAAAAATGAGGGTTATGCTACTCAATGCCAGGAGTTTAAATCTCAAAATGCATGCGCTCGAAGCACTCCTAAGTATGGAGAACGTCGACATCTGTGCAGTAACTGAAACCTGGTTCAAGGCTCCAGAGATCACTCCAGCACTACTGGGCTACAACTCATACCACACATGTCGGCCAGAGAACATGCACCAAAACGCAAAAGGAGGGGGTGTATCCATATTCATCAAGGATACCCACACCTCCAGGTTAGTGGCGCAGCATGATACCTCTGAGATCATCCATGTGCAACTAACATCGGGCAAATCTGCAATGCAAATTGTGTTCTGCTACAGATCACCCTCCATGACCCAGGACCACCACTCTGCCTTTCTGGAGACTCTGGAAAACATGAAGGTCCTACCGAACACCCTGATATTGGGTGATTTCAATTACCTTACCATTAACTGGGAAAACTACTTGAGTACAAATTCCCAGGCTCAGTGCTTCCTGAAATTTATCAACTCAAATGCCCTGAATCAGCTGGTAAACTCCCCTACCAGAGGCCACAACATATTGGACCTGGTCATCACCAACATGGGCAACAGGTGTTCTGCACCGGAGGTCAACCCATCACTGGTTAGATCAGACCATAAACTAATCACTCTGGATGTCCACACCCCAACACCACCCCCAACCAAGGAAACCACAGTGAAAAACTTTTCTAAAGCAAACTTTACCTTACGTAAGGCAGAGGTGGTAAGTTTCACAGCCCCCACGCTAAAGGATAACACTGCCCAAGATGCAGAATCCTTTACAATTGCACTCTATGAGCACCTACAAGACTCACTTCCCTAAGAGAAGGAAACCAGTCTGGTGGACCCCTGTCATAAACAGGTTATACAACAAAAGGAGGAAACTAGTTCAGAAAAAAAGCAAATCCCAAGAAGGAAAGACATCCCTGATCAGTATCAGTAAGAAACTAAGGTCTCTCATAAAATCATCCAAGGCTAACTTCGAAAGAAAAATAGCCAAGGATTCGAAAGATAACCACAAAGCCTTCTTTAGCTATGTCAAAAATCTAAGTGGCAACTCACAGATATGCTCTGAGTTAGAGCAAAATAACACAAAATATACTGAATCTACTGATATTGCCAACATCCTGGCAGATAGATTCAGTACAAACTTCACCTCTCTCTCACCTTCAAAAGGGCCCACAACAATACCTGAAAAGTGTAGTGTCCCAGAACTCACAGAAAGGAAAGAAAACAGCCCTTTCAAAAGCCAAAAACACAGCATCAATGGGGCCAGATGGTGTCCCAGGCTGCGGCTTGCACGAAATACAGAATGAACTAACCCCCCACCTAAACACGCTGTTCAACCTCAGCTTCTCCACAGGCTAAGTGTCCATAGAATGGTGCACAGCAACGGTTATTCCGCTCCACAAAGAGGGGCCACAACTGACCCTGGTAACTATCACCTCATAAGACTGACTAGCCTGGTCTGCAAGACTATGGAGCGCATCATCATGGAACTCATTAACAAAGACATTGGGAACCTCCAAACACTTGACCCGACCCAGTTCGGCTTTGTTAAGGGAAGATCATGCCTACGAAACCTGATTGACTTCTTCGAGACAGTTACCAAGGCCATAGACGAAGGAAAGGTGGTTCACACAGCCTACCTTGATCTCGCCAAGGTGGTTGACACCATTCCTCACTCGGGTATTATAGAAAAACTCACCAGCCTGAACATAAATCCATATATCACAAGATGGGTTGCCAACTGGCTTACAGATAGAACACACACAGTAAGAATAGTGGGCTCCATGTCTGACTCTAAATCAGTCACAAGTGGTGTCCGCAAGGCTCGGTCCTGGGACCCCTACTGTTCGGAATATACTTCTCAGAAGTATAGGCAAACACAGGAGGACTATGGCTAACCAAGTTCGCCGATGACTGCAAACTGGGAGCCATAATTGACTCTCCGGCTGACACGGACATCCTTCAAAAAGGCCTTACTGAGATAGACACATGGTGTCAAAGTCATGGCGTCAAGCTAAATGCCAAAAAATGCATAGTCATCCCATTTGGGAAAAACAAAACATCCATGAATTACCACATAGGTGGCAGCCCCCTTAATACAGAAGAGGTAATAAGAGATCTGGGGACCAAGGTAGATAGTAATCTCTCCTTTGACAATCATATTGCCAAAGTAGTTAGGAAATCCTTCTATGTAGCCCATCTAATTACTAAAGGGTTGGCATCTAGAAATAAAGAGGTTATAGCGCCCCTCTACTCGTCTCTCATCAGACCCATCATAGAGTACAATGCCCCATTTTGGATGTACCTCACAAGACACTTCCAACAGCTGAAAAGACCACAAAAATACCTCACCAAGAGGATGACTGGCCTCAAACATATGTCCTATGCAGCCCAACTGAAAAAACTCTGGCTGTACTCATTGGCATATCGCTTACTCAGAGGTAATCTCTGCCTGACTTACAAAGCCATGTCCAACACAGAATTGATAGACATGCTCCACCTTAAGAAATCCAAGTCACTGCATGCCACGAGCTCTAGTGAGCTAAACCTCATCAAACAATAAATAGAACATGCTGGAGAGATAGATTCCTGTCACAGAGACACCCCATGCTTTGGAACAAAATTCCTAACTACATTAGGCAGAGCACCTCACTAACACTTTTCAAGAGAAACCTTGACGAGTGGATGGGTAACAGAAAATACCCCTCTGCAATCACTTCACTGGCTCTGCTTTACAAAGGCTCAGTTAATTAATCAATAGGGCGGCGAAAGCGGACACACTCTGGCTAAGCTTATAAATGGCCCCGGGCAGATATACTAGTACCTACCTATGAACCTATATATATATCTATATATCTATATCTATATAGATATATATATATATATATCTATATAGATATATATATATATATCTATATATATATATATATATATATATATATATATATATATATATATATATATATATATATCTATATGCAAAAAACAAGTCAGCCAAAATCAATGGATATTTAGAACACCCCAGAGAGCACAGCAAAGTGTGCAACATGACGGAAGGAGAGAATCTTGTATTATGGTAGCACGGAATAATATAGTCCAGTTGTAAAAACAAGGATTTTAATATAGAAAAACATGAGCGCTTTTGCGGACACACAGCTCCGCTTCCTCAGACGATACAAATCACTCATTCAAAATAGAAACCATATATAACAAAACCTGTTAATCAATTAACCAATTACATAATTAATTAAAAATAATAATAAAATACAGAATTTAATTTTGCAAAACTATCTACATAAACATTCATATTATTAGATTTGTTAAAATATCAATATTATGCAAAAGTACTAAAGCTATACAGAAATTTCACCCAAACATGTATGCATCAAATAAAATGCATACAAAAATGCATATACAAAATATTATCTAAGACTCCTGGCTATCAGTAAGGGTTTGAGCGGTACACTGTCATTTAACCCTCTACCCCTGTGCGCACCTAATCTAAGAATCCATTTGATCTCAGAATTTTCTGTCTCATTGGAAATAACACCTAACCATTGTTTCTCATACTGAATAAGTAGTATCTGAAACAGAAATGTATGTTTATCCCCCATTCTTAGCGTATGTTTTGCTATGGCACTACATTTCTGACCCCTAGCTGTACAATAAACGTGGTCCCTTATTCTCTCCCTAAGGGATCTATTAGATTTGCCCACGTAGTAACAAAGGCACACTTGACAGTGTGCAATGTATACCACGTTCCTGGTATTACAAGAGCCACTATGCCTAAGTTCCCACAGGTGGCCAGTATCTGGGTGCCTAAAGAAACGTGATTCATCTATTGAGTTATATTGGGCACAAGTCCCACATTTCCTAGTACCCATAGGTACTACTTTTGCTGGTATATGGATTGTGCTCATATCACGATAGCAAAGCTGTTGTTTCAAACATTTTATGTTACTATATACAAATCTGGGATGACTACCCACCAAATTCTTCGTGGTCTTAGCCATAACAATTCCCTGGCTATTTCTTCCCACACTATTTACTTCCCTGGACCCCTGTCTAGCAGGGCAACTGACGTGATCCCCGGGGTGAATTTCCTTTCTCCCATTCAATCGTCAAGGTTCCTTTTAAAGAGGGACAAAGAGGCACTCTGCTTGACATGTATGGGCAATTTATTCCAGAGTCTGGGGAGTCTCTGAATCAGGAACCTATCCCTCCAGCATGTTTTGTTTATTCAATCGTCAAGGTTCCTTTTGAAGAGGGACAAAGAGGCACTCTGCTTGACATGTATGGGCAATCTATTCCAGAGTCTGGGGAGTCTCTGGGTCAGGAACCTATCCCTCAGGCATGTTTGGTTTATTGTGATGACAAGGTTTAGATCCCTGGAGAGTGAGGCTCTGAGGGATTGGGATTTCTTTAAGTGTAGCATGTCCAACAGCTCTGGGCTTGACATGGCCTTGGATGTTAAGCAGAGATCACCTCTGAGTAGACGATATCCGACAGAGTATAGCTGGAGTTTTTTAAGGCTGTCAGTGTAGGGCATCTATATATGTATATCTATATATCTATATATATATATATATATATATATATATATATATATATATATATATATATATATATATATATATATATATATATATAGATATACATATATATATATATAATATATATATATATATATATACACACACACACACACACACACACATACATAAATATATATATATATCTACACACACACACACACACACACACACACACACACACACACACACACACACACACACACACACACACACACACACACACATATATATATATATATATATATATATATATATATATATATATATATACATACACACACACACACACACACACACACACACACACACACACACACAAAAAATAA
>NC_056732.1:1711992705-1712062705 GCF_019279795.1 Protopterus annectens
GATGTAGTGAAATTCAAGCAAATATGAATCTGACAATAGAAGACCAAGTAACTGACTGAAACACAACTTATTCTGCTAACAGAACACTTGGACAAGTATTATTTTCAAAGTTTAAGTAGAATTTTGAAATACTGTGTGGAATTTTAATGAAGTGCACAAACAGAAACAAATCTGGATGAATTGCAACATATTGCATCACAACTAAAACATTTTATGACATCCCATGCAGACAAAACTTGAAGGTGTGTGACTGAAATAGTAAGCGATATCTGACCCTTGGTGGAATTTTGCAGTCAAATTTCATGATTTTGCAGCAAAACCCAGTGATACAAAAGGATAGATCTGACCCCAAGAAGGTGGGGTGGGTGAAGGCATAATGCGTTGTTGGTGGGTTTTACTGATAGTAAGAAGGAGATTGGTACTCATAGTGAAAATATGAGCCATTAACAAGCTTCATCCTGTAGTCCTTGGTTTGAGTCCCTCAGTCTCCATTTACTTAATACGGGTGACTCTCTGCAAGTCACTTAACTACACAGTGCCTCTCAAGCTGTTCCTGAAAAACATATACTATACATGATCCAAGAATAGCCAGCTGGCTCACAGATAGGACTCAGGAAGTTAGGACTGGTGAGATCACCTCCTCAAAGAGGCCATTCACCTGTGGAGTCCCATAAGACTGTGCTGGGACCGCTCCTTTTTGGCATCTACTTCTTAGAAGTTAAGGCTAATGACAAAGGATCTGGCTGATCTAGTTTGCAGATGATTGGAAACTAGGAGCAGTCATAAAATCCCCCAAGACACTAACATCTTACAAAAGGGTTTAACATGAACAAATGACTGGTGCCAAAGCTGCTGCTTAAAACTCAATGCCAAGAAATCTATTATAGCGCCTTTTGGGAAATTGGACACCCTACTAAACTACTTCATCAATAAAACACCCCTAAGCGTCGACCCACTAGTAAGGGATCTGGGAACACATGTAGACAGTAACCTGGCCTTTGACCAACATATATCCAGGGTAGTAAGCTCCAATTCAGTTCCATTCATAACAAAGGAACATATACTACAGTTAACACAGGATAATGCCCCTGCATATTATAGATGAATGCACCTCCAAGGACCTCCAGGCGTTTCTGCAGTTACCTCCTAATGACACCTCTAGGAGTCAAATATTGCTTGTTCATATTTGCATTAATAATTCCAAAACTGTGCTACATAGAATGTATCAGAAGATTTCACCTTATAGCATACATGATGTCAAACACAACTGTACTGATATTTGACCTCTGTTTAATGCAGCTAAAGAGATACTGAATATTATTTGTATACTATTTATTTGTATTGTAATAATTTTTCATATTTCTCTAAATATCTCAACATTCATGGAACACAGAACTGCATAGCCTCATATAAAAGCTCACTGATGAATGAAAAAAATTCTGCTGGCAGTATGTGTCTTGCTTGAATGGTTACTGAGATATCATAAGCTGTATATACAGCATTACAAAATTAATATTCACTGCCTTTATTTTGGCTTATAAAATCCACGTTAAAGCATCATACTGAATGAATGCCACCAGCATAAAGATTGATTTATCCTGAAGAGTTTGCCATTTACAGTTTTCTAGTAACACTTATGGTTCCAGAGATATGCATATTTGTTTGAAATATAAGGTGACCAACTCCATTTTTAAAGGCTCAAGCAACACCCACTGGGAGTTAAAAGTACCCACTCAAAAGAGCTGTATTTAAGAGAATGAGTTAACCCATGGTTCTCTCAAAATAGCTGTGTAGTAATAGAATATCTGAAAAGTTTCTACCCCTCTTGTATGAGATACAGGCTGGAAGGAAATTAACAGAATGTACTGGGTCATCTCTTCCAATAGTCCATTCTACTCAAGTTTGCATGAAATCATTCATTTCAGTATCAAAACATTTGCATGGATTTCTCCTATTTTTCTAGGTTGCACCAGTATTCATCAGCATATCAAATAGCTCCTCTTATCCTACCATATATTCTCTGATAAGTTTGAGCAACAAATTGTCATGTCCTTACTAAGGGAGAAAAGCAACAATATTCTGTGCTCCACAGGAAACTATTCTCCCTCTGGCTGCAGATTTTCTTTGTCCAAATAAATGGCCAAAAAGACAGTGCCAGAAGCTCTATGAAAGCATGTAGTCCAGCTGTACTATGCTGCATTCCTGTGTCAGGCACTGCCAGCTCATTCATGAGATCATGCACTCCAGGGACACTGTAACAACTTGTCTTATAAGGTCTATGCAGTGTAAAAAAGTGGTAACTGCTTTGTTTTTCCTGTACCTCTTGGTCCTTGTCTCAAAACCATGGACAAACAGTTCTAAGTCCAACTCATGTAGTCTCTGAGGACTAATACTGAATCCATCCATAATACCTTTTTTCCAATTTTTGCACATGGGGTTGAGGGTGTCATCTCAACAGTGACAATCACTTAGAGCCAATGTTTACACTGCAGGGTGGCCAGCCCTCCTGCAGTAGTTCTTCCACACCACTCACTCACATACACACTCACACCTATGACCAATTTAGGGTGTCCAATCCACCTACTGGATGTCTTCAGAATGTGAGGAAACCAGAGTACCCAGAGGAACCTCACACAAACATAGTGAATACATGCAGACTCCTTAAAAAAGGCACTCCAGCAAGGAATTGAACCAGGTCCTGTCTAGTTGTGAGGTGACAACACTATCCGCTCTTCCACTGTGCCACCCCCCTATAAAATCTGACTTCCATCTATTGATTTTAAGGTCCCAAAAAGTAAAGGTACTGCATCTCCCTTATAGCTCGCAGTGTTGAAAGATTACCACATCAGGAAAGTTAAATATAGCCAAGGGAAATGCTGCATCTAGCGTACTCTCTGGTATGCAATGATCCTTGGAAGGGCATAAACGAGGCAAAAGTCTGAGGTGTCTGACCCTACACACAAGGCAAGAATCCAAGCAGACCCTTAAGATAAGAAGCCCACAGCAGTATGGGGAAACTGTAATTAAGACTCCCTGATTTTCTCTCATCTGCTTCTGGATTTGGCTCATAGCTAATTCATCCCATCAGTAGGAGTATTGGACTCTGAAGCTATATGGTAGGAATAATGCATCTATGCTATCATTAAAGCATATATATCTAAGAAATGGACAAGAATTCATTGTTTACATATGGAGGCAGTTCATTCATCAGTGTAGAATGTTTATCTAAGCCTGTCTGCCTGCCTTGAATGTTGTGGTAGTACCACTAGTGGTATGAAACACATCAGTGTGGAATGTTTAAGCCTGCCTTGACTGCTGTGGTAGTACAATTAGTGGTATGTAACACATCAGTGTAGAATGTTTATCTAAGCCTGCCTGCCTTGATTGTCATGGTGCTACAACTAGAGGTATGAAACAGTGGCTGCATGTACTGCAGCCTGAGCCATATCAATGGAAAGATGTGGCTGAAATGCTCATGCAACCTCCTCCGTTCATAGCAAGGCAGTAATGATGCTCTTCAGTGCTCATGTTTTCTTCTCCTTTTCAGTTGCAGTCCTGAAATGGATATTGATACAGCCCAGAAGGTTTTGCCTATCAGATGCTTTCAAACTTCCTCCTGTTGTTATGGGTTTGAATTCCTTTGTTTCCAACTGCTTGCTGCCATTTTTCAGCAAGTTACATAATTAAATACGGGCTGAAAAGGGGTACCTGTGCCTGCTATCTAGACTCATTTATGAATAAATTAAATAAATAAACCATGATGTTCCTCAGGAATATGTTGAATCATATAATAGGAAGAATTTTCATCTGGTAGAAATTCCATAGAGCATCTGATCCATGTGAATTTCATTCTCTTCTTGAGCCTGTTGCAACCACTTTCTGTCTGACACATTGTTAAAATGAATGGATTGATTGCAGACTGTGTGAGCAGCAGAATAAGTCTTGTACATGATAGTCCTGACTGACGCAGATATTCAGCAGCAAGTCAAAGTTGTGTGCAAAACATAGTATGTTTGTCAGTTCCCATGGCTAAAAGGCTTTTATTTTGCCCACATCACATAAACACTGCAAGTCCTGCTTAAACTGAATGGGAACGTATAATTCAGAAATCTTGTTCTGAAGCTTTTAAAGACATTCAGCTTGGTGCTTTTTTTTCAGAATCAGACACATAAAACTCTCAATGTCCCACATGCTCCCAGTACAGACAGCATTGCATCTAGAAGCAGACAGTGGTACAACTGCCATGGTTAATAGGGAAAAGTGAGATAGTGGTACAGTCCTATGAAGCATGGACAGAAAAAGACCAAGAAATTGAAGTGCAAATGTAGCAGAGCTAGGTGGGGTGTTAGTGATGCTTCGAGCACAGAAAGTGATAGCATGAATGGTAATGGTTGCTAGTATTTCAGTAGAGCAATGCAGCGTGGAGGCTACTGGGTGTTACTTCAGCTGCACTGCAGTTCAGAGCGTTGTGAGGCTTGTGGTTGTGATAGAAGCTCAGTGGTCATATTTATGAAGCATTTGAATCAGCACAGAGAATCCTGCACCCTTGCAAACTTAACTGATATACAGAGACGGTTTTGCTTTATATGATGCCCTTCCTGCCCTTTGCACTTGTGTGTGGACAGTGTGAGCAGGTTTCCTGGATTGTGCTACCCCCATACAAATGAAGGCAGCAGAGCTGCAGAGGAGTGCAGCCCGTTGTACAGAGGCTTACAGAAGAGGTTTTGAGAACTGGAGTCTGGAAATAGCCCATTCCAATTTCCAGAGATACAATGTTAGGTACTAAGTCCCTAACCCTCTGTCCTAATTATCCATGTTTTGTGACTGCAAAGTCCCTACTGTCTAGTATTCCAATCACAGACCAGCAACTGAGCAGCTTCTTCCACACATTTACTTTTTTGAGGAACCAGCAATGGCTACATTCCTCTTTTTTACTGATTTGGCCAGAACAAAGAGAAAATTACAGTCAGCTGCCTGTCGGGTGCCAGGATCTGCCACATAATGCATGCACTCAAGTCACTCCACAACCAGTACAAACACAACTCTGTCATTGTCCATGTTGGAGTTAATGACTTGAGACGTACCTCCCTGGACTACATGAAAAGAGACATGGAAGAGCTCTCGAATCATGTGGCCCAGGCAGGTATGACCCTAGCCCTGAGTAGCATCCTGCCTTTGCCCAGAATGATACCATAGTACAAAATGATTGACTTCAACAATTGGCTAAGCTTCTGCTGTCATTCAAAGGGGATCCAGTATCTGTCTGTCTGGAATGACATGATCGACAAACCACGATGCTTTGCCAGAGATGGTCTGCAACTGTCACCCCTGGGATTCAGGTTATGGGCTAAGGCTCTTGCCACCCCTATAGTGCCTTTTTTTTAGGCAAGGCTCAAAGGACAAAACCACCACTGTAACAGGTACAAGCATGCAAAATCTGAAGGTAATGCTACTCAATGCTAGAAGTCTAAACCTGAAAATGCACTCTCTCGAGGCACTCCTAAAAATGGAGAACATCGATATCTGTGCAGTAACTGAGACCTGGTTTAAGGCTCCAGAGAGCACCCCTGCAATACCAGGTGACAACTCTTGCCACACTTTTTGGCCACTAAACCAAGACCAAAACATTAAAGGTGGAGGAGTGTCCATATTCGCCAAGGATATTCACACCTTCAGGCTAGTTGAACAACACAATGCATCCGAAATTCTCCAGGTGCAACTAACACTAGGTAAGACTGCAAACCAAATTTTAGCTTGGTACAGATCCCCCACCATGCCCCAAGATTCTCACTAAAACTTTCTAAACATACCCGAAAATATTAAGATACAACCAAACACCCTAATACTGGGTGATTTAAACTACCCTGCCATTAACTGGGAAAACTACTCGTGTACCAACACCTTTGCCCAACGGTTCTTGGAATTCATAAATTTCAACTCCCTGGATCAACCAATCTGTAGTCCCACCAGGGGCTCCAGTATCCTTGACCTGGTCATTACCAACATGGGAAATCGATGGTCCACACCAGTGGTCACCCCTTTGTTAGTTAGGTCTGACCATAAGCTAATTACCTTTGACATCCACATCTCACACCCACCTCCTAGTAAGGAAACATCCGTAAAAAAATTCTCCAAGGCCAACTTCATGCTACTCAGGTCAGAAGTAACAAATGTCATGACACCCATGCAGATGGGAACTGAAAAATCGACTGCCAAATCCTAAACTAAAGCACTCGTGCATGAATTGTGCCATCCCAAATAGAACCAAGATGCTGTCCCCCAAAAATATGAAGCCAGTCTGGTGGTCCCCTGTCATAAACAAACTATACAACAGAAGGAAGAAACTGTTGCAGAAAAGAGGAAAATCCCATGATGAAAAAAACTCCCTTACCAGCCTCAGTAAGAAGCTGAGATCCCTCATAAAATCCTCCAAAGCTAGTTACGGAAATAAAATTGCCAAAGATTCCAAAGACAACCACAAGGCATTCTATAGCTATGTCAAGAATGTAAATGGCAATGCTCATATCTGCTCTGAGCTACAACAGAATGGCATTAAATATACTGATCCCAAGGACATTGCCAATATCCTGGCAGATCGATTCAGTGCCAACTTCACCCCCCTCTCACCCCCTAAAGGGCCCATTTCAATACAGAAAGATTGCCAAATCCTGGTAATCACAGCCACACAGGTAAAAAATGCACTCTCCAAAGCAAAGACTACAGCATTCATGGGACCAGATGATATCCCAGGCTGTGTACTACATGAACTACAAAATGAACTGGCACCTCACCTAAGTGTCATGTTTAATCATAGCCTCACCTCAGGCTTCCTACCCACTGAGTGGCACACAGCTACAGTTATCCCACTCTACAAGGGGGGATCCACCTTGGATCCTGGGAACTACTGTCCCATCAGTCTGACAAGCCTGATCTGTAAGGCCATGGAACGTATTATCATGGAACTTATAAACAAAGATATTGGCAACCTTCAAACACTGGACCCCACCCAATTTGGGTTCATGAAGGGCCGATCGTGTCTTGTGAACCTGATTGATCTCTTTGAATCAGTGTCCAGAGACGTGGACGAGGGTAAGGCAGTCCACACAGCCTATCTGGACCTTGCCAAGGCCTTTGACACCATCCCCCACTCTGGAATCATAGATAAACTTACTAAGCTGGGCATAAATCCCCATGTCACTCGATGGGTTGCCAACTGGCTTACTGACAGAACCCACATTGTAAAAGTAGCCAACTCCAAATCCAGCTCCAGACAAGTGACAAGTGGAGTACCTCAGGGTTCAGTCCTGGGACCGCTATTGTTTGGCATCTACTTCTCTGAAGTACAGGCCAACAGTGAGGGATTCTGGCTAACAATGTTTGCAGATGACTGCAAACTGGGAGCCATTACTGAATCCCCAAATGATGTGGATTTTGTACAAAAGGGCCTTACAGAAACAGATGCTTGGTGCCGGAGCCATGGGCTCAAGCTCAATGCCAAGAAGTATATAGTTATCCCCTTTGGGAAAAAACATGTACACATAAATTACCACATAGGTGGCAGTACACTAAACATTGAAAGTGTGATAAGAGTCTTGGGAACACAGGTGGACAGTGGTCTCACCTTCGATAACCACATCGCCATAACAGTCAGGAAATCCTTCTATGTGGTGCACCTCATCACTAAGGGCTTTTCATCCAGAAAAAAGGAGGTCATTGTCCCACTGTAGTCATCCCTCATTAGACCCATCATAGAGTAAAATGCCCCATTTGGTATGTACCTCACAAGACATCTGCAACAACTGGAAAGGCCACAGAAGCACCTCACTAAAAGAATCACAGGTCTAAAGCAGATGCCCTATGCTGACCGACTAAAACAACTCCAGCTGTACTATGTCACATAGTGTCTACTCAGAGGCGATCTCTGCTTAACATACAAGGCCATGTCAAACCCAGAGTTGTTGGACATGCTACACTTAAGGAAATCCCAATCCATCAGAGCCACATGATCCAGGGACCTAACCTTGTCATCACAATAAACAAAACATGCTGGAGGGATAGGTTCCTGACTCAGAGACTCCCCATACTCTGGAATAGACTGCCCATACATGTCAAGCAGAGTGCCTCCTTGGACGCCTTCAAAAGGAACCTTGACGACTGGATGGGAGATAGGAAATTTACCCCGGGGATCACGTCAGTCACCCTGCTAGACAGGGGTCCAGGGAAGTAAATATTGTGGGAAGAAATAGCCAAGGGAATTGTTATGGCTAGGCTTGTATAGGCCCTAGGGCCAATAGCCTAGTACCAACCTATGAACCTATGATAGTAATAGTCATATCCTGCTACAAGACTGATAGCCTCTATCACCCAGTTATAATCTCAAGAATTAACCCAGTTCTGCACCAAACCTACAAATCCCTCCAAATACGCCCCATTGCTCAGACAACAGCTTCTCAGTTCTTACACCTAAACTCTGGCAATCCCTTCCACCAGATCTTAATTTAAACCTACTCCAAATTTTGACCCCTACTAAAACAATTTCTCTTCAACCAAAGCACATGCGACTGCTACAGCCCTCGACACATTATCTAGCTTCACATGCCATTTCATCTGGCTCCGCAACTATCACCTCTGAGTTGATACTTTTTAATAACCCATGTTATACTCATATGTAAATATGTTCATAAGACTACCACCTAACTCTGACCATGTTGTCTCAATAAAAATCACCTATATGTTCCGTTTTTATCTTTGCACATCTATTTATGTACCTGTAACCTTGCAATTTTGTTTTTTTTTTAATACTGCTTTATACTGTACAATATTAACTACTTCTATGAAGTTCTATATTATGCTTAATGGTCCATATTGCTCCCTTCAACACTAATTATTCATGCAGTGTTGGTTCTTATAAACTGGTACCATTGCCTGTAATATTCTAAACAGACTGCTTATGTCTACATTAATTTGTAATGCAACATTTACTTGCGTTTATTTTGTGATACACTATTTATTTTACTGTAATGTGCATCTCTCTTATTTAGCATCTTTATTAACAACTTTCACACAACTCTCCCACAATGCTCTGTAATCCAGTATGCTGATGATTCTACAATAATATGCACTGCAAATTCCAGCTCTGAACTCCAGCAAATTAACCAGAATTCCCTCATCTAATGAAACTTGGATGCTTAACAATCATCTTGACCTAAATCCAAAAAACCAAACTATTAATTTTTACTCCTAGGAAAACCACTCCATTTGATTAAAAACTCTTCACTATACAGTCCCAAGACAATACCACTATAGAAGTTGTCCCACACACTAAATTACTAGGCATTATTATAGATGAAAACGTTAACTTTGACCTACACATAAAAAATAACATAAAAAAAAACACCAAAAGCTTGGTATGCTCTATAGGTACCAACACTTCCTTAGCCTCTCTACTAGACAAACCCTTGCAACTACCTTTTTATTACCCTGTCTCCTTTATGGTGCCCCTCTCCTCACTAATATTCAAAATTCTACAAAATCCAAACTTGCTATGTGTTACAACAGAATAGCAACATTTGCCACCAAGGCCAAATTTTCATCCCACCACTGTAGCTCACTGAAACAATTAGGGTGGCTGGAACTCCCCCCCCCCATCTCTCATTCACCCAACTAACTACTGTGCACAAAATAATCTACAGACCCACAGACTGTCCTGCTCTCTCAACTCTACTGATCAAATACCATCCCAGCAGGCATCTAAGATCTGAAAATCATCTACTTCTAAAAGTAGATAAGCCCACCTTACCTGCTGGTCAACTCCTCTATTTCTTCACAGTCGCCAAACTATGGAACTCACTTCCACCTTCTATAAGAAACACAGGCAGCACCACTACCTTCCAACAGATACTGAAAGATCATCTCAACTCTTCCTGGCTATGTTCCTGCTCTATAACCTAACCTCTTCACTCTCCTTATATGATTACTAAACTCCTATGTCTTTTGCTACTAGTGACTGGTGATACTTTCTTCATATTTATTTTTATCTTTACTTGTTGATACTGGTATAATAATACTGATTAATATATCTCTATTTATACCACTCTGATTGAATTCATTGAATTCTGCTTTAATGTATATTTTCTGTATATATTACTGCAATCAAACAAACTAGATTCCTGCTTTTATGTATATATTCTGTATATGTTACTATATTTACTATCTGTAACACTGTTTATTTTTTCTGTATCTCGTTCGAGCTTTTCTTGCCAGGCCTCCACTGAAAATGGGCTCTTTTAGGCCCAGTGGACTTTCCTGGTAAACAAATGCAATAAAATAAAATAAAATAATTAAATAAAATCCCAGGCTGAGAGTGGTAATGGTTAACTTTTGATCAGTGATTTACCCCGATTAACAGAACATAACACAGATAGATAAACAGGTAAATAAATAAATACAGTAGCATAAGTATAAGGGGAAACAACTGCGCATATCTGTGATCAAATAGTGAGAAAGGTAACTGTAAGCAGAGACTGCATCTTCATATACTATGAGAAAATTAACTATTGCAAACGAATGGGGACTGCATTAGAAATTAGAGACTTATGAGATCTGCAGTAAATGTGGTCAGGAACTCATAAGGATTAGATAACAAGGAAGGAGTACTCATTAGAGGTCATGCACTATCTATATACATGGAATACAAAACATGTCATAACATTATAGGTTCATAGGTTCATAGGTAGGTACTAAGCTATCGGCCCAAGGGCCTACGTAAGCCTAGCCAGCAAGTAGAAAGCCCCACTTTTGGGTTTACATATGCTATGTTTCATTTTGCATATGCTGATTTATTGATTACACTCAGTTACATGGGACTGATTTCCACTGATTCTCTGGGCTAAGATTTATCAAGATGGGTATAACTGTCTACAGCTTCTTGGTAAATCTGTCCTGCAGAGTGTACAATACTGCACTATTATGTCAAAGTGCTGTCTCCAGTCTTAATAAAGCCCACAAAAATAATGCCTTCATGCTTAATCAGGGTATGGGTTCACATGCGTTCTAAGTAAAGGCAGACATTAGATTAAATTTAGGTGAGTTTTGATTCTAAGTAAATAATGCATTGTACTCTAATATCAAAACCTGGAATCATTTCTGAGCAAGGGCTGCTGTATGGTTTTCAGTATAGCTACCATGCTCTGGAAAAAGACAAAGAAAAAAACTTGTATGTCTGAAACCACAGCCAAGCTGGGATATGGTACAGGATCTAATGAAAGGCTGCATTTCAACTTATAACCCAATAAGAAATTTGGTTTGGGGGGGATCAGATGATGGTTGATAGGACTGTTGAACATGGTTTGTATTCATGTAAAGAAAGCAGTATATTTCATTTGTGTGTATGTTTATTATTTGCATTTGCTTACCAGGAAAATAAGACCTGGCAGAAACTCCTTTTTAGTTGAAACCCGGGAGAAAAGCTCCAATAGAAATATAATACAGTTCTTACAGAAACAATTAACTTTACAGAACACATTAAGAATATATCACAACGAAGGAAAAAGTAATATATGCTATAAATATAAAAGATATACTTATAGCTTATCAGATTATTGGCAAAAGAATGACATTTTTATATTAGAGCAATGCCACTACATGTGAAGGGATGCTGTTCCTGTCGAATGTTTTAAAGAATGGATGACCAGTGAAAAATTTCAGATTTTAAGGGAAAGATACATTACATCTTATGGAATAATAATTCTGTACCTTGTATGATGGACTGGGGCCAAAAAAAAATAAAATGTCATAATTTTAAATACAAATAATTTTGAACTTGTTTTGCCAACATATCATAAAGATGACTGCTACTGTACACCAGAAAGAGAAAGAGAAAAACAGTGTAAATGTAAAACCTATGTTAGGGGTTCATCTATTACATGCTCAGTGGTACAGCAGACAGTGTTGTCACCAGATCTGGATCATGGTCAAATGGGGCCCTAGGCAAGGGAATGGATTGGGCTCCCCCATACACAGCCCCCCCAAGCCATTCCATTGTCTCATTACCTGGCTATTTCTCCCCAGTTGCCATGAACACTGTTCAAACCTGACAGTGTGCATACCATTTTTGCTTTACTTCTACCATGATTACAGATATGTGGATTTAATTTAAAACTTTTATTTCAAATTTTATACCACAAACACTGATAGACATTTGCTAAACAAAATATTACAGTCTCATAAAGTAAACTGACTTAACATTAACAGTAAACTTCTCTGCCCTTGAAACTCACATTCATTGAAACCCACATTCAAAGAAAATGAATTTAGCCAGTGGTAGACAAAGTTTATCTTTGGGCTGGTTTCAAACCATAGGCCCCTTCTGTGTGGAGTCTTCATGTCCTCCCTCTGTTTGCGTGGGTTTCCTCTGGGTGCTCCAGTTTCTTCCCACATTCCAGAGACATGCAGTAGGTGGAGTGGACACTCTAAATTGGCCATTGGAGTGAGTGTGAGTGTGTGTTGTGGAAGAACTACCATGGCAGGGCGAGCCACCTGGTAGTGTAAATCTTGGTTCTAGATGATTGTCATGGTTGAAGCGACACCCTGACCCCATGTGCAGAAATGGGAAAAAGGGGTTGTGAATGGATGGAAGGATTTTAGTGTTAAGCTATAAAGTAAGTAAATCATTACTTTTACTTCTGACATTGCTTTGTGTGTAAATGATTTTAGCTATTAACATAGGGTTCGTTACTTGTTAAGTAGTGGAGGGGGTAGTTAACTAAACTGTAATAATGAGTTGATTAATATAAAGAGGAACAACATGTGACTGTTAGAAGAGTTGAGAAACAAATTGAGTGCAAGGTTTATGCTAGTCAGTGGCGACTGGTGACTTTAAATCAAAAGGGGGCTGCAGGAGACAGCTGAATGGGTGGGGCCAATGGGGGTGTGACCAACTAGAAATGGGTGGAGATATGGTATAGTGGGATCAATGCTGGCCATGCTTACCAATTTACATGAAATAAATGTTCAGTCATTTACTCTTAGAGGGAAAAAAAAGTACATTTGCTAGCATACTTTCATTGGAATTACAAAACAGGTTCAAAGTGGTAATTTTAATCTATGCTGAAAACCACAAAAACTGGGACTTTAGTTAAATATGCTGCCCTGTGTGCCAAATCATCATTATGAGAGTCCAATCAAGAAAAAATGAAGTGGAGAAGAAAAGAAAATATTTCAATGCATTAGCTACATGACAGCTTACTTAATATCTAGATGGAAACAAAAAGGTTGTGAGGCATAAAACAATAAATTACTTTTTAAATACATTACTGGAATAACAGTCAAAATCAAGTATAACTAAACAAGCAGCACTCATCTCAAACCACTCCACTTCTCCTTGCACTGCAGTTCTAATTATAATTTATATTCAGCTTTATAAAAGTAACATGCATCCAACAGCATGCATTTTCTGAATAATAAGCATAAAACAGTATACAAATATGACAGAAAACCAGAACATTCTGCAAAATCAAGGACAGATGAAAAGCCACTGTACTAGTGTCTCCCTCGGATGGGGGATACTCTGTCTGCACACGTACACTGCATAACTGCTCATTGCCTTGCTTGGGACACATCCAAAGCAAAGTCACTACATGAGGGAGTGGCGTACAACAACTATGTCACAATTTGAAATGTCTTTGGCTGATGGTGATGGCCCTGACACATTTGTCATACCTCTCAACCTCAGAGCAAGAAATCTGGACAAAGCCATAAACAGAAGTGGGACAAAGGCCCAAAAATAAGGACAATTTTTAAATATTGCTCTTACATACTTAGAAAGTTAAGAAAAGTAGGTCTTGCATTGGATTTAATTTTGAAGGGTATGAAATATGAAACTCAAATGTCTGTTATTATTTTCTAACTTCAATCTTTAATGATTTGCCACTAATTTGCCAGAAAATCACAATTTTATAAAAAATGAACCAAAAATGTGATGTGAAAATCTGTACACACTACTTGAGACCATATGAAAAGTTAAAGAAATGACAACGATGCTGTCACTACCCCATAAAAAACAGTCACCTTTTATGCATACCTCTGAGGTTTAACTGCAAAGAAAATTCAAAGAATAATGACCGCACTTCCTCCCAGTCCCAAACAAGGTACAGTGACCTTCTGTGCATACCTCTGAGGTTTGATTGTGAGAAGAATTTGAGAAATAATAATCTCACTCTTATCAACCCTCAAACGCCACAAAAACACAAGCTATAGCAATCTTCTGTGCACACCTCTGAGTAGGGCCACTTGTAGAACAGGTGAATCCAGGAAAAGCCCTCAATAAGCCTGTGTCAAACTCCATTTCTGCAATCTGAGTTGTGGACACTGTGAGGATCTAGATGTTCTGTGACACATTTTATGCCTTTAATTTTGAAAAATAACGACTTGTATGGATCACTGTGAAAATTCTCTGAATTTGGGAAAAAAGCACACTTTGACACTGGAAAGATTTTTAACAAGCTTTTTATAGTGTGTCTTACTACTATTAAGCTCTAGTCAAAGTTTAAAAAAATGGACTTTTAGATTATTAACTACCCCTTTTGCCTTCAGCAGCTTCTGGCATCCCTGGCCCACCAGGAAATTATTTTATTGTTACATACATGCATGAATACATACATAAATACACACACACACAAACACACACACACACACACACACACACACACACACACACACACACACACACACACACACACACACACACACACACACACACACACACACACACCATCCTTTCTACAGACAAATGGGAAAATAAATTTACACATGGCACGTGTTTGCATTGTTGGAGGAAACCAGTACACATAAATAAAACCAGCGCAGACTCTCCACAGATGGAGCAAAAGCCAGAACTCAAGATGCTGACAAGTGTCTTGAGATGACAACACTACTCTCTATGCTATTGTACTTATGTTCCTTCTCCAAACATCTTGCCCCAACCACCAAGGATAGCCACTTATTGAGTGCAGTGTTTGACTATGATGGAAAGTGAAATAAATTATTGCTGAGTTGTTGCTATTTCATACACTTAAAACTACCCACCCACCACACACACACCCACACACACACACACACACACACACACACACACACACACACACACACACACACACACACACACACACACACACACACACACACACACACACAAGCATAGGCAACAGCAATAATTGTTTTTACGCAGAATATGAATGCAAATGAAACAGTGACCATTTTTGGAAACATACTTTAGGAGTGTGTTCTCCTTCATAATAATGCAAAATACATTTTAAATATTCACCATAACTGGATTTCCTGACAGTCTGATTTCCTGACTGTCAGAAAAAACTGCTGACAAGTGGTAACCCTGCCACCTTCCCCCTTAAGGACGGGTCTATATTAGATCAACGAACAATTAAATGTTCGAATCTGTAAAGGTCGACCTTTACAGACCGAACAGTTAATCGTTCGAAAATTTTTAAAATAAAAAAATAAAAACAAATTAACAAAACAAAAAACCAAAGGGTGTATGCAGGGGGGCAAGCCCCCACTGCACCCCCCACATGGGGGGCTGCCTCCCTCACTTAAATATACCAACTCCAAGATCACGCTACAGTGTAGGGAAGGGGAAATTTTCCATTTCCGCACTGTAGTGCGCTGATGTGCGATCTCGGAGTTGGTATATTTAAGTAGTGGGGGGTGTGGAGGGTACAGGGAGGCTTGCCCCCCTGCTAAAACCCTTTTCTTATTTTTTTGTTTAATATTTTTTTTTTTTTTACATCTTTGAACATTTAAATGTTCAATCTGTAAAGGTCGACCTTTAGAGATTCGAACATTTAATCGTTCGTTGATGTAATATAGACCCTTTAGAACTAGCTAGGCAGCATTTAAAATATAGCACCTTCCCATCCCTATAGGTTATGTTAATGGAAAGTACATTTTCAAGATGAGTGGTGAATAAGCTTAAATAGGGAAAAAATCTGGTCCTTATGCATACATCTTTGGTTTCTACTTAAATGGCAAGAATGCCATGAACTGTCAGCAGATCATGCAACTACTGTGCAAAAAATGTATATAGATTCACAGGTGTGTACTAGGCTAATGGCCCTGGAGCCTTTACAAGCCTAGCCCTTAGAAGTGAATTAGCATCGTGCCACCCGACGTAAGTGTACAAAGATCAAGAAAAATGTGACCCTTTTACTGTATAGATTTACCATTATTAGCATGTCTGTGCTTACCAAGATGACATACAGATGGGACTTCCAAGATGGCTGCACTCTAATCAACAACTTAATTTCAGCTCTACCAATGTAAAAAAAAAAAAAAAAACTGAGAAATAAGGCCCAGTGATATTGTCAGCTTGAGTAAAATTCAGTTACTGGCTAGGTGCCTGGATGCCAGTAAAGAAGAATTTTAGACAACCTGAAAGAAAATCAACTACAAAAGGTTAAGTGAAAACATTGTCTGGGAAGAGACCTGTAAACTGATCAACAAAAAGCAGTTCAAGCTTCAGCTTTGGTACAAGAGATGACTTCCAGCACTGCAACAACTGAGTTGCTACTAAATGTTTCTTATGCCGATGCATTTACACTACTGCCTTCAAATGCCAATTATCTGTCTGTTTTCAGTGGAACTAGAACCATCACTGATATTCTCTGAGTTATACTTTGAGTTGTACAAAACACCATCCCAAATGTAAATAACGATCCTCTTCTACAGTAACCTCAGGTGTAACCACCAGTTACAATCATATTTGTGGATCAGTTGCAAACACTCCCCAATCCTCACATGATATCTGTATTATAAAGATGGCTTTCATATAATAATTAACTGCATCTTTCAAACATATCAATCCCATTTAAATTCTTTAACATCACCCCCCCCACACACACCCACACACACATCCAACACACCCACTCAATAACTCCATAAATGACAGGACAATCCTTAGTATAGACGACAGCACATCTGATACCCTATGAGAGTGTCACAAAAACAAAAAACTACTCATAAACAATGGAAGAAAGCGCAATACCTCCCAAATTAGCTTCTCAGTGAGAGGTAGCATAAGCTTTACGGACACCTGAACAACTGATAACACAAATGATCATCCAATCAGGTAACTGTCCAAATTTTTCAATTTTACATGAAGCCGTAACTGCTTATACTCATTTTCTTACACATTTCTCATTTACTTCAATGGAATCTGTAACACACTGCTAAGCAGCAGTTCCAGATTTTATTGATTAATCCCAATAAGGAACATAATCACATGACCAACCACAGTTATTTAGGAAACAAAAATATGCCTAGTTAAGAAAAAAAAACAAATACATTCTAAAATAAAATAAATCAATTCTACACTAAACCAATGTAAATAAAAAGTGGGCCCGACTTGTTTCTAACACCTATCGAAATCAATTCATAAAAGCCTAAAGGCTGCTTGGCTGCCTACCTTTCAACATTATACCTAAGGTTACAGTACCAGCAAATACTGATCCAGACACTCTCAGACAATCTTTGAACCATTAACACGAAGAACCGTCAGAGAAATTTTTTTTCATCTTTGATCATACACTAACTTATCCTCTGGTTCGAAAGTATCTCAATATGGAGAATCCATCAAGTTAAGGAACTCCAAAGTACGAGGAAAGGCCATAAACTAACACCATCCCTTGTAATCAAACAGCAACTGAACAGCTCACATTTGAGTGCCTTAAAGTGAAGACATAAAATATGCAGAAAGCACTGAAAACTAAGATATTGATTGGATGATGCAAGAGCTCACACTCTTTTGGCTACGCAGGTTAAAACATGTATTGGATTTACTTTGTCATAGATTTCTTATTAACATATAGCAAATAACTTTTATATGGCATGTTACGGCTTATTCTTCATTTTATATAAAAGAAGGCTCTTTCAGTTCTCTGGAAGGCGACTCTTTAGGGTACAACATACCACCTTCAATAGTATATACCTGTCTTACTTCAAGTTCAACATATAAAATAATAAAAAACACAACACTAGATAACTAACACAGCTGGTCCTACATACAGAGAACTGTTTTGCTTACTTAGTTTAGTTACGATTCGAAGCAAGTCAACTGGAGTCCTCCATAAAGCAAACAAGTTGTTTTTTTTTTTGTTTTGTTTCAGCCAAGCAAGTAGCAACCAAAGTACTGAGTGATACTACTGATTGTTTCTCCTCTCTTTTTTAGAAAGAGAGCGAGACCCAATTAGTAGCCATCCAGCTGTCCATGTCACGTATATAACTGCAGACGTGGAAGCCCAATCTCCTTCCATTTTACTGTGCAGTTAAACTGCATAGACTTCTGGGCATCAAACAGATGCCTCTCTTCTTAATCTGGACTGCTTTTACAGCAATCCAGATTTACAGAAAACTAATTAAAAAAAAAAAAAAAAAAAAAAAAACAGAACTCGCTGAGCATGCGCAGTTTGAGTTCTGGGACTTCAAGAGTCAGTCAGACTTGCAGTAAAAGTAAAATAAATTGAGTTTTTATATTTTTATAAATATTTATTTTTTTAAAATGTTCTTTTTCCTTTTTTTATTCACAGCTGGGGGGCTGCAGTCCTGCAGTCCAATGGCACAAGCCGCCACTGATGCTATTTAACCCTTCCTTTTACCCACACTGAGGTCTCACTGAGATAATGTTTCATAGACTGCATTGACAGAAAACAGGAATTTTCCATTTAGTATCGAGATCAAACTACCTCCAAGGGCTCAGCAAAGAATTCACCTCCCCCCAGTGGTTGGAGGTTTAAATACGAGTAAGAAAGTAGTGAACCATGGAAGACTGCAGTAATCACACAGTGTAGAGTAGTGCAACAAACAGAACAGTGGTGCTCATCTTCAAAGCTTCTGGGACCTGGTGTAAGTGACATATTACTACCAGAGTGCATGCATAGACGTAAAATAAAAGCATTAGTAGTTTTGTCTAGTTTTCTTGAAAAATCTGAAACATGTTATGTAATGACTTACTATCATACATCTCAAATGTTTAGATTTTCACAGAGTTCCCAGATTTTATCTTATATTTTAGCTGTGTTCTTCTTAAAATTTGTGGTTTTCTGACACATCACTGAGGACTGAAATCACTAAATAATATGACATGCATTTGAGTTTCAGACTTCATATCTTTCAGAAAATGCATGCTAATACAAATCATGTTATTTCAGCAACTTTCTAAGTTAATAAGAACAATATTTAAAATCTGTCCCTATTTTTGGGCCTTTGTCACCCCCACATTATTTTAGGCTTTGTCCAGATTTCTTCCACTAAAAATTTGAGAGGTATGCTTACTACTCTTACGATAATGCAGAAACATAGATAGCAAATTATCATTTCATAGTCAAATTGCGCTGCTTGGTGCTTACATTTGTCTGTCTATGGAGATCTCTGGAAGAGGATATCAACACCTTTCATCAAGACTGAAAGAAGTATTAGCTGTCAGTGAATACAGACTATTTAGGAAATGATTATTTGGTTTAGCTTTGAATTGCCGTCTGCTGTGTGTCCAACGTGCATAATGCCGAAAGTACAGTTGCAAAAAACTACAATGCCGATTCCCCATGTGTTTGAATACCAAATAAGCGAATTTTTTTTGCCATTCAAACACATGGATCAAATGTCGGAAATGGCTTTCCAGCAAACCATTTTCAACATTTGATTCTTCGAAGTTCTCCATATTTTGGTAATACAAGTCACACAACAGTACAATCGCACATACCATGTGCGACAAAACAAAGGTAAACCGAATCTTCATATACTAACTGAGCTGGAGGATTGCAGACTGCACAGTGCTGGATGATGGACACAGCAACATAAATATTAATATCTGTGAAAGTTGTAAATACTTATATGATTCAGGATCTGCAAGGAAAAAGTAACTGTGATCTGTTTGCTTGAGGCTAAAATAAGGTTAATCTGAAATACTGTTACTCACCTCATACAAGCTTAGTATATCACTTCATTGGACCTTATAATTTCTCATCTTAAAAATGCAAATTGTTTCTTATAACTCTTCTAACTTTCTTCTTTTTTCCACCCAATCCTTTTCCATTTTCTAAAACTGTAGCATGGATGAAGTCTCAGTGTTTCAAGTAAAAGAGATGAAAGCATTCACTATCAGAAGACCTTTGTTATTTTTACAACGAAGGTTTAAAAGTAGTTGTGAGGCAGTTCCTTGACAATCTAGTGGAGTCCTACTTCTCTTATCATTTCTTTTTTCGCTTTACTTTGGAGAAGCTTGCTGTTTTTTTGTGTAACATCGCGTTCCCATGGATTATTATTATAATGAATTTATGTGGATTACTTACTATTATTATTATTATTATAATGAATTTATTCGTTGTTATATCGATGTTATTTATGTTCTTTCTTTTTCTTTCTTTGGAGTTTTTGCCTTTAAACTTCCACAAGAAAATTGCTCAGTCCACCTTGACTTTCCATGTTAAAAAAATACATACGTGCATACTTACATGCATACATGATGTAACATAAGTGTAGCAGTTCTCATCAATAGACCATGTGAAGCATTTCCGGTGTAATATCTGTCTGTATGAGATAGTTTTCCCTTTAAAGGGAACTTTAAGAATTACTGTTAGTTAAGCAACATATCAATAAGGAATATATAGATTTACTCATTTAAGTTGAAACATCAAAATGTTGATGGTAAAAAAGGCATCAAAATGTAATGGACAAAGTCAGCGTCAACCTGTGAATTGCTCTGAGATATAACCTTGGTGCATGGAAATGAAAAATATGCCTTTTTGCAGAGATACGAGAGCCCTCTGTACCTCTCTTTTGGGAGGCTGCGCCACCCTACCCCCTACAAATTAAATATACCAACTCTAAGATCACTCAATAACAGGAAAAGGGCATATTTCGCAATTCATTTATTACTGCAGTCTCACACAAGTGTCTGTCAGCTTTCCTGTCAAGCAACGTAACTAGGCAGGAAAGCTGACAACATTAACAAAAGTCAAAAATGTATCTATATATCTATATATGGGTGTACGACAATTACCTGAATAGCATAAAAATGAACAGCAAAAATGCTGATGCAAAAAATACCTAATCTTCAAAATATCAACAAAAGAAAAACTGAAGTTGCATCAGGGAGGGGTATATGCCCTTTCCCCATTGTTGTACAACCTCAGAGTTGGTATATATAATTAGTGGGGGTCGGGAATGTGTTTAGGTTTCGTCAATATATTGTGTTTAGGTATTTTTGACTGTCAATATTTTGAACATTGGTCTTTTCATGTCAGTATTTTACTGTCAATAATTATGTTATTTAGGTAATTTTCATACACACACACACACACACACACACACACACACACACACACACACACACGCACACACACGCACTCACACACACACACACATATATATATATATATATATATATATATATATATATATATATATATATATATATATATATCATGGATAGAGAACAGTATCATATATCATATGCATTCTACATATATTTCACATAATAAACAATAAACTAAATTCTGGTTTGAAAAAAAAAACTCTTATTCTCCTGTGCAGTTGGAAAAACAAGATAAACCAGTTTTGCTTATACAAGCTTTGTCAGTATCTAAGCAAATGAAACAATCACTTTCTTTTATATGACACCACAGATCATATGATAAATAAACACCAATGTTTTAAAAACACACAAGCCGTATGGCATAAAAACAAGTATTCCCAGGTGATCACCCATCGTAATACTAACCAAGCCCAACCCTACTTAGCTTCTGTAATCCAGCAATATAAGACTCATTCAGGGTAACACAATCATTCACTTTTCAGTTCTTTATATTAATTGTATGTGATCATCAAGACCATGTGGGTATGGTGCACTGGTTTTAAATATACAAAACCTGTCTGTATTATGTAAAAAAGTTTTACAGCATCCTGACTTGCACCATAGGTTTTCATTTGATCTATTCCTATGAATGCAAACTTATTTATGGGATGAATCTTCTTATGCTTATAGAATGCATTCCTGTCCCTGGCACAGCTAATGTTACTTAAATGGGTGCTCACACATTATTTAATCATGCCATTGGTTTGTTCAGCATAAAAACCACCATATGCACATTGGACAAGATATCAAATATATTTAGTTTCACGTGTTATATGTTGTTTGATGCCAAATTTCTTTTTCAATTGCCACGTAATATATTTTACTTTTTGCTGTCTGCCAAATATTCAAGCATGTCTCCGTACTCTCTACCATTAAATGATTGCTCTTTTATCTAATTGTGAGAAAACAAAATAAAAAAATAACTACAATAATGCATTTCATTTTGCCCCTAGATAGTATGTTACCCCTAGAGAAGGCAAGGTGACCTTCTGTGTATACCTCTGAAGTGTGATTGCAAGAAAACTTAAAGAAATAATGAATAAAATATCACTAGCCCCCATATAAGCCACAGTGACATTCTGTGGACACTTCTGAGCAGGGACAGTTTTAGACTAGATGAGACCTGGGGCAGAAATTGAAGCTGGAGCCCCTTACTAAGTTGAGTCAAAATCCCCTTACACAGCTGAAAGTCTTGGAGATGAAACCAGAGCACTTGGATAAAACCCATACAGAGACAAGGAGGATATGCAGACTGTACATACAAGGAATCTCAGCCAAGAACTCACTTAGATAACCAGTCACTGTGAGATGATAGGGCTGCTCACTGAAACACTATACCAGCAAGCAGTAGACATCACACACATCCTGCTTAGACCACCACACATGACCACATATTGTGTACATAATATTGGACTGTGATAGTAAGTGAAAGAAATTATGGCCAACACACTGCAACCCACAACATAGCCATTTTCATACCCAGACAACTCACATATTCTTTAATTACATATACTTTGTTGACTGTGAACATTTCAGATGTCTGATTATGTAAAAACATAACCACAGTATTTTTCACCTAACTTCACAGAGACATATACTAGCTTTTCCAAATTATAATAATACGTTTTTTTAACTTAAGCAAATGGCATCAGGGTCAGTCAGGTTTATCCACAGACAGATCCTGTATTCAACAAGTAAAGCCATTTTGTTGATAGTGCCTGACTCAGATGTCTGATTTTGATAAAATGAATGGCTATAGCAAAACATTGCACCTGGATTCATATAAACGCACATTTGCTCTGCAAGAATAATGACTGTTAACTCTGGGCAAATACGAAAAGGTTATTATCTTTCATCCACATCAATTAAAGCTACTGTGTATACCTGAGATGTCTGATTGTGACAAAAAGGCCACAGATTTTCATGCACAAACAGCTCCCACACCTAGCAATTATTCCAACTCTTTCCCCATTTCATCTTGATGAGATTTTGTGAAAATACAATCCGCCACATGAAGGTACTCACCATGACTTGGCGGATTAATTCGTTTCCAGCAATACTATTCTCCCTTTCTTACTGGTTTCCTCATATCTCCATTTGGACCCTTAAGTCTGTTATAAGGTGTGGAATATGTTTTCTGTAACGAGACTTAAGTATTTTATTTGATTCCATATTTATGCAGTCCATAACTAGGATGGGATCCAAACAGTGATTATTCCAGTTTGGCAAAGAGAGTGCCTTGAATTGTAATTTATGAACTGAAATGTAAAAAGCAATCCGCAAGTTCCTGATAATTGCTTAACTAAGTAAGTGTCTCCAAGTAAAGCCAAAAAGAAATGATAAAAAAACTAGGACTCCATTGGAAAATTAAGGAATTGCCTCACAACTGCTTTTAAACATTTGTTGCCAAAACAACAATGTCCTTCCGACAGTAAGGGCTTTAATCTCTTTTTCATGAAACACTGAGACTTCATCAGACTGGGATAATGTTAGTCTGGGGTCGTGAGCTGCTGAAACATATAGTGGGCAGCTTATTTTTGTACTCAGTAAAATGCAAGAGCTCTCTGGGTAATTCAGCATAGATGCACAGACATTTTTACAGCAACTGTATGTCATGGTTTTCTGTATCGTATGTACGCAAAAGTGTCCATGTAAGCATAGAATCCTAGAGTGCAATGCTAACCATTCCTATTACTCAACAATTCAGATTTTTTTCTGTATTTAGCACTTTCCAGAGCTCATACTCTCATGTGAAGAGTAAATGAGTTACTCAGAGATGCAAGCTCACACACACACACACACACACACACACACACACACACACACACACACACACACACACACACACACACACACACACACACACACACTCACACACACACATATATACATATAGTATGCCAGTAACTTTGAGCTGCATTTAACTATTATCTTATTTGGCTAAGTAGTAATTATTCTGAAATCTATTCTCCTCCAAATATTACCGAAATTGTGGATAACAAATGCATGTACTTGGAATTATGGGTGATTAAACTTTTTGATAATAATGTACAATACTATTTTTTGTCAGAGATTTTACCTGAAAGTGGAGCAGGTTATCTAAATTATTCCTAATTTTAAGTAATAAGGACATCTGAGGTGTATTTGTGCCAGAAATGTTATCATTGTTTATTTTTAGCATAATCTGACATTTTAGTTTTCTGTTTCTTTTATATTTCAGACCTGAGAATTTTGATGCAACATTTGAAGCTGGGCAGTTCTAACCAAGACCATGACCAAGGCCACGAGCATGAGCATGATCATGATCATGCCGATTACACTAACCAGGACCATGGTGAAGACCATGGCCATGATCATGTTGAACACATTGACCATAGAAGAAATGCTTTTGGGCAGTACAATGGTGTTTTTGGAGACAGCCCTTCACATAACACTGGCCTTACAGGAGTTGGGCTGCAACAAGAAAGTGATCTACTGGGCAGTGGAATTCTCCAAATCAGAAAGAAACGCAGTACAGATGAGCATGAACGAGAGTCACACAATCACCCTTGGGACATGGTATGTAATAGCCTTGAACCACCATGCACCTAACTACTATCTGCAAAATTAAATAAACTAGTTGAGGTTAACTTGTTGGTACAATGACTGTAAGTATATCCATGATGTTAAATGGCCACTATCTGGTCATTATTTGACCAGTCGTCAAAAGTATGAGTAGCTTTGTGTCAGTTCCTTTTTTCATGGATGGATTTTATGGGTAAGTGTTTCCTTAGCCATTGGTGAAACCTGAAGTATGGGATGGTAATTGCTTTACAACAATGGGAGGTCTGTAACATGTAGCTCCAAGGCTTGTGATGACATAGTAAAGAAACCTGATCTAATCTCATAAAGATGATCCCCAGAGAAAGCAGAGAATGTGTTTTCCTGCTCTGAATAAGTTCACAAATTATGATGCTGAGAAGTAATTAGTAGCTGCTAGAAAACGTGCTGCAGAATTTTGTAGGGGAGGTCTCAACCTAGGACGTTTCTTGGAGTAATGTTATACAGAAGAAAGAAAATAAAACTGAGGTGGAATAAATACTGAAAAAAAAAAAAAAAGAAAAAAGATTTGTCATTGCCCATAGTGTCTTTATTGCTGCAGAATCAAGTTGTCAGACTGAAAAAAATATACCTTTACTCAGGGATGCAGCATTTATTACCTTCATGTGATACTCAAAAGGCTTTGTAAATCTGGAGCAAAACTACTACAAACTGAAAAGACCAGCAGTAATCCTGCATCATGTATACACCTATCTTTGGAAGTATTTTTATTTAATGCATGCACGTCATATTTTCCTATAAACTTACCTCATGAATTAATATGAATATAGTGAATAATTTCTATGCTAATATTAAGTCACAAATATTTCAGAATACAAGCAGTGACTAGTGAAATTATGAAGTAAATGTTTTTAAAATAATACTGAAGTACACGTCCAGGGTGAAAATATTCAAAACTTTAATTTATCTCACTGCATCTAGTCTAATAGCCTTGATGCCTTTCAATATCTTTGACTTAGCCACTTGAACAAAAGTGCTACAAAAAGTTAATTTCTGCCTAGAATGCCACACTGACAGCAGAATCACTTTTGTGTTAAGAATTACATAATGTTAGCACTTTAGTATACAATGTGTAAATTGTTGCAGAGGTCACAAAGATGGTGTAGTCAGTATGAATACTACCTTGGGTCTCTACTGGATACAGTAATCACCCAGTCAAAAAAGAGTGACTAAAACTTAAAAACTGAGGAACATATTAAACATGCATATATGATTGCCAAACCCATGACGGAATGAGAGGTGAAAAAAAGCAATCAGAAGTAAGTGCAAAACCTATTTTCATTTCCTGCTTAAAGGTGATTTGTCTACTACAGATGCACAGTGTCTGTCAGGTAAAAAAAAACAAAGTAAAATCTGAGTATTACACATGAAGAAGGAGCTAGGAAGTCCTTCTAGGTTGTAGTGCCATGCATAAGAGACATACAAATTAGAGTTAATCAACCACACCAGTGCCTTCAAATACCATACAATCACACAGTCAGTCATATGTGTAAAATATTTTTTGGCTACCTTTTCTGACTAAACCATAGTCTGGTATGTTTTGACCTGAAGGATCATGGAATTGGGGGTGGGTGGGATATATGGTAGGTGATGTTTAGGAGCTACTAAAGGAGAAAGAGAGCAGAGAGTGCATAGTAACATACTATAAAGCCAACGAGATGTGATTCCAGAACATAATAATTAAGCAGCTAATGTGCTGATAATTTTCACATGTATGACACATGCTGGGTGTCTATTGATTTTCTTTACTGGGGGTAATTCTGTGCTTTATGCAGGTGTGGGTTAATGCAGTGAACATTCATGTCACTGAAATTAAGGGAAGCTGGAGTGGGCACAGTATGGTAGTTATTATCTGGTGGAGTGCTAAAAAGCAATTTACAGATAACCAATGTCCTCCCTGCATTTGTGTGGGTTTCTTCAGGTGTTCCGGTTTCCTGCCACATTCCAAAGACATGCATCTGGAGCATTTCTTTGCAGGTCTCTGCTGAAAATGGGCTCCATCCCAGTCTGACTTTCCAGTAAACAAATGTTAAATAAATATGAGTGAAACAAACTATAGACTGCATTTTTGGCAAAGAACAGTAGAAGTGTCTTGGGGAATCTGAAGACTGATATGATATTGATATACAAGAAGTAGGGTGGCTGATAAATGAGAGGAAGGCAGACAGTATTTCTGGCCAATGACATGTTGTGGAATAAATCAGAGACCTTTAATTGCTGAGATATAGAGATTATGTTTTGGCATCCTCTCTAGTCAGTGCAAGGCCAAAACAGCGACTTAGGGGTTGCTGGCAAAGCTGGCTGGACGGTAGGATTTCTGTGCGTATGACACCAGAGGTTCTGCTAATAGTGAAAGTGTTGGTACACTGCATGATGTTGCAAACCATATATACCTAACAGAAGTATTCATACATCCAGTGCAGTTGTTGTGGAGATACATTGGGGGTCAAGAATTATCACCATTTGTACAGGTTTCCTTTTATTTGTGCAAGTTTAGCATAAGGGGCAAAGCGTACTGTATTCATAAATGTTAACCATTATAAATAATGTCAAAATGGAAAAATAGCAATCCTTCAGCATTTAGCTGAGAATTAAAAGCATTACATTTTAGGTTTTAGGTTTTAGTGTCCACTGTAGTAAAGCTGACCATTTATAAATGCACATGAGAATACAGCTGGTAAACATAAAGGAAGCTAGAATACAAACCAAACAAATCTACACAGATGAAAGTATATACAGTTACATAAAGAATATTAAGTAAACTCTTTAATTTTAAAGGAGCAAAAAGTGGGAAAGTGAAGTAAAGTGATGCAAAGCAAATAGATGAGATTGAGCTGAAATGCAGAATAAAAATAGGTCTGTTAAATAAGTGCTTCTGCTTAATGTGTGCATGTGTGTGTGTGTGTGTGTGTGTGTGTGTGTGTGTGTGTGTGTGTGTGTGTGTGTGAGAGAGAGAGAGAGAGAGAGAGAGAGAGAGAGACTAAATAAAACATTTTCTGGACAGCGTTTGATACCAGTGCTTTTACTGAAAAAAGAGACCTGAAGGAATTCAAAAAATGAAAGTGTGTTAATTCAGTAGGGAGATAGTATTCAGCCAAGAATTACTAGAGAGCTGAAAGGAGGACTGATAATACACTTAATTAATCATTTAGATAAATCATAGGAGGGTAATGCTTCTGCTGATTGCAGTGAATCAGAAACATCTGCCTTGTTAGCCTGACAAATGTAGGGTGAATTATAGAATCAATGCTAAAGGAAAGGAATTTAGAATATTAGGACAACTGTAGATCACCAGATTAACAAAAGGCAGTCATGCCATATAATGCTAATAGTATTACTGAGTTCCACATTTAATGTGATGACTAAAATGGCAGACTAAACGACACATATGCAGTTGTGAGCTAGCTTGTCAGATAGCCAACTGGATCACAGGCAGGACTCAGGAAGTTAGAGATGGGGAGTTAATCTCTACAAAGAGGCCTATCACCAGTGTTATCCCCCAGGGATTGGTCCTGGGATTGCTCTTATTTGACATCTAGTTTTCTGAAGTCAAGATTAACTTCAAAGGTCTATGGCTGCCCAAATCTACAGATGATTGCAAATTAGGAACAGTCATAGAATCCCCCATTCACAATAATGTTTTACAAAAAGAGCTGGCACAGACAAATAACTGGTGCCAGAGCCATGGACTAAAGCTAAATGAAAGGAAATGCATAACAGTATCTTTTGGGAAGTCAGCCACCCCTAGTAACCATCATATTGACAACACACCTCTAAGAGTTGACCCAGTAGGCAGGGACTTGGGGACACACACATAGCCAGTAATCTAGCCTTTGATGATAATTTTCTATGGTAGTGAAGTAATCATTCTATGTTGTACAACTTACAGATAAAGGTATGGCATCTAGGTTCTAGGAGGTAATAGTTCCATTGTATTTGGTGCTCATCAGACCTCACATTAAGGGTAGTGCACCCTTTATTATGTAAATATGGATCATCTACAGACGTTCCCCATTAAAAGAATACAGGATGTGAATAACATTACCAATGCAGACCACCTCAGCAAACTCGATCCTTGTATTTTGTCTCCTACAGGTCATTGAGGGGAGATTTATGCTTGACATACAAGCATCATCAGATCTCACTCTGATGGACCTTCTGCGTACCTACAAAACAAACAGCATCAGAATTACTCATTCCAAAAAATCAAACCTTGGCTGTGATATAAATATGACCTGCTGGAGTGACAGGTATGTATCCAGAGACTACTCCTTCTCTGGAACAGGCTCCCATCCATGTGAAGCAGAATTTCTCCCTAATCCAATTCAAGTGTAACTTGGACAGTTGGATGGGGAACAGGAAATTCATTCCTGGTTTGGCACCTATGTCACTAATGGACACAGGCAACCTGCAATTGTAAACGGTTCATCGCCCTGGCCTCTGCATGTAAATGTTTCATCTCCCAAGCCCCTGCCTACACTTATCAAGGGTACCATAAATTGTCAAAGATTTTTGATGCATGGCTAGGCTTAAAGAGGCCCTTGTGGTCATTAGTTTAATACACACCAATGAATCTCTAACCAATATGCACAGTCATCCGGTGAAAGGCTTTCCTTATTACCTTATTTACTTGGCCTAAATAAGCTCTTCAAATGTAAAACATAACTGTCAATAGTCTCTATTTTTTAAGGACACCCATATTTTTTTCCTCAGAATTTTGTCTTATCCTACCCAAATCTGAACATTTGTGGGAATTTCTAAGTCAATAGTATCATTATTTCAAAAAAATGTCATTATTTTAAAGCCTCTTCCCTAATTATGGAGGTCAAAGTTGAGAGCTATGCATACACATATTTTAAAAATGTTTATACACATACGTGTGTGTATGTAAATTAAACAACCAATTCAAAACAGGCAGTAAGGTGCTATTTGATATACAACCAATAGGAACTGGCAGTAACTGACAATTTATTATAAGATGTTATTTGATAATTACATATCAGGAACAAACAATGGCCTCTTAATGTTTGCATGTGTGTGTGTGTGTGTGTGTGTGTGTGTGTGTGTGTGTGTGTGTGTGTGTGTGTGTGTGTGTGTGTGTGTGTGTTCATCTATATGTATAAAACGAAGAGTAAAAAGGTCTCACAAACAAACCATTCAGTAAAAACTGCAAGAGTAATGCAACCAAGATGGAGTTGTCGCTTGTGATACCTTAAACCTCCTGTAATGGGGGCTCATGGCATATATGCAAATGACCCATTAAGGGTTTCAGCTAGATATCTCATGATATATATATATATATATATATATATATATATATATATATATATATATATATATACACACACACACACACACACACACACACACACACACACACACACACACACACACACACACACACAAGTAAACAAAAAACTCCAGCACTCAAATTCGAATGCAGTTTATTACATGCCCTAAAAAACAGAGGACAATTTCACCAGTCCAGCTTTATCTGTGTGAATCTGGCAAATACCACATCTACCTTTTTAAATATATTGGCAGGAAATAATGTGATTAAAAATACATAAACAATGCATTATTATAATTTCAGTATTATAAATAATGTAGAAAACAATAGTGCAATATATATAGGCATAGATATGCATTTGTATATAATATAAATTGTTAAAAAATAATTCTCAATCTCATTTTGGAGCTACAAAACAGTGTAATATGAGGCCATGGTGACATCTAGTGGTTGAAATTGCAAACTACAGATGCTCATTCAAACCAATGTGGCATATTATTGGGATCATAGGAAACAAAAAGTGATTGAGTCTTGCAACAATTTATACCTTGCCACTACCCACCCTTACCCCATACCTCCATTTTTTCAAGGAGGGTTAGGCCAACAAAGCCTTGGGTGATCTTGTGAATATCCATCCGGTCATTTTTTTCTCATTTGAAGGGATATAGTGTAGCACACGGCCTGATTTGCCGCAGGGGGTCTAATCCACAGGATGGGATGGTGATGCATAATGAATTTATCTCACCACCATGGTTTATTTATTTGCAGATGAAAATTTAGATCCTTGTTTCTGTTTTTTTTTGTGGAACTATTTGATTTGGGGAGATAGAAGAGATCCAGGGCCACTGAGTCCCTAATACCATGTAAAGCAAGACATAGATCTCCCCTCAGAAGTCTGTGATATACTGAATAAAGAGATAGTGCTTCTAGTCTTTTTTTCAAATGAGGGGTTTTAAGCCAATGATGTTCTTTTTTAGGAACATCTGGGATTGTTCTAGTTGTTAGACATGTCTAGTGAGGAGTATCTCAAATGGGGTGCTGTATTCAATAATTAGACTAATCAATGCTTTTGATAAGGGGTGGGGGTCCAAACACAATGATGCTGCAGATAGTGTGGCCACCACACAACAAGAGGCTCTCTCATCCAATCCTTGGCTAGGATACCCTCAGTGCAGAGATCTCCTGTCCTCTGCTTTACCTGTACCTTCCTGTTCTTTCCCTGTTTTGTAATCATATCAACTTACCTAGCATTATGGATGGACAATTTCCCACAGATTCCCCAGCAAGTCTGGTTGACATGGGCATCTTGAGGCAATGCAGCAATTGTCTGATGTACACTGACAACCCACTTCTTCTAGTCCACACAAAGTCATTATGTGAGAGATGCATTTATATCAAGAAGCTAGAGTCCAGGCTCTCTCGCTCACCAGACTGATATTAAGCAGGTTGTCAACATGCACACCTCACCTCCTGCATCTACCAAACCAACAACACATAAAACTACATATCCAGAGGTCCTTACAAGAAGCTTACCTAAACATCAGAGACCTCTCAAACACAAACACAAGCAAGCTTCACATAATACATCCTCTGCAGAACATAGTACACATAATATATCACACACCAGTGTCTCACCAGTCAATCCCCTAAGGCATAACACAAAAACAGACACCTTAATCATAGGCAACTCAATTGTGAGAAGCACAGATGTCCCTCTCACCAGGTTGGATAAGGAAAAAAATCATGGTCAGCTGTCTGTCAAGTGCCAGGATCCGCCACATCACACATACACTCAAGTCTCTCAACAACAGGCACTGTTATGACTCTGTCATAGTCCACATTGGTGTGAATGACTTGGGACATCCCTCACTGGACTATATGAAGAGAGACATGACTGATCTCTTGGATTATGTGTCTCAGACAGGCATATCCCTAGTCTTAAGCAGCATTTTACCTTCGGCTAGGATAACACCTCAATACAAACAAAATGTGATTGACTTCAACAATTGGCTTAGTTTCTGGTGTGATTCAAAGGGGATACAGTATCTGTCAGCTTGGGATGACATGGTCAACAGACCTCAATGCTTTGCCAGAGATGGTATCCATCTGTCACCCTTGGGATTTTGGTAACTGGCTAAGGCTCTTGCCATCCCCATAGTGCCTTTTTCAGACAATGTTACATGAACAAAATTCCTGAAGTAAATATAACCTCTAAAACAACCTCAAGGTTATGCTGCTAAATGCTAGGAGTCTAAATTGGAAACTGCACTCAATGGAAGCAGTCCTCACCCTAAAAGATGCTGACATTTGTCTAGTCACTGAGACCTGGTTTAAGGCTGCGGATGGCACCCCAGCTATACCAGATTACATTTCCTTCCACACGTTCAGACCACAAACTAAATGCATGAGAACTAAAGGAGGAGGTGTATCAATATTCATTAAAGATAAATATACCTCTAGGTTGGTTAAACAGCATGATTCTCTTGAATTACTTCAGGTGCAATTGACTGTAGGTAAGACCCCTCTTCAGGTCATTACCAGCTATAGCACCCCATCCATGAATCAGGTCATCCACTCAGCCTACCTAGATCTACTTCAGTCAGTCAAGATACAACCAAATACCCTAGTTTTGGGTGACTTTAATTACCCATCCATAGACTGGGTAAATTATACGTGTTCTAACTTTGTTTCCCAAAGGTTCCAAGACTTTGTTAACTCCAGTGCCTTGGACCAGCTGGTTGACATACCTGCAATGGGCTCAAACATCCTGGACTTGGTGCTCACCAACATGAGAGACCGCTGCACCACCCTCAATGTATGGCCACCCCTGGTGAGATCTGATCACAGATCAGTCCCAGTAGAAGTAACTATAATGCAAGAAACCCCCCCCCCCCCTTAGCAACAACTAGGCTAAAAAACTTTTCTAAGGCCAATTATAACCTCTTACGTGATAGCATAAATAGCTTCATAGCCTCTCCCCCCACTGATGGAACAGACACATATGCTGAGTTATACACCAATGCTTTATACAAGCACATGTACAATTGCATTAACTCTGCCATACCTGATAGAACCAAATCAAGACCTTCAAGGAAAAACAAATGTGCCTGGTGGACAACTGCCATTAATAGGCTATACAATAGGAGAAAGACATTGCTGTCTAAGAGCAGGAAGGAATGGTCTCAAAACTAGAAAATCTCCCCCCTCATCTTAAACAAGCAAATAAGACACCTAGTGAAGTCCTCCAAAGTTGACTATGAATCCAAATTAGCTTCCCTAACTAAGGATAACAAAAAGGCATTCTTTAGTCAATTCTGTAAACTCAAAGGTAAGGCCCAGATCTGCGCTGAACTCGTAGTTAATGGTACTACATATATAGAACCTGTGGATATACTAAACCTGCTGGCTGACAGTTTCAGTGAAGACTTTACTTCCCTGTCCCTGCCAGATCTACTCCAAAGCATTCCAAACACCTGTCACCTGCCTAGTATCATTGAGAAGCAGAAATTTGGCCTTGGAGAGAGCATTTAAGACTATGACAAAAAACACAGCCTCTGTGGGACCAGACAATATACTGGGCTGTGTTCTACATACGTTAAAACAGGAATTAGCATTACCACTGAACACGCATTTCAATCACAACCTAAGCACTGGCTTTGTACCAGTAAAATGTAAAACAGCTACCGTCATCCCTTTGCAGAAAGGGGGAGCATCCATGGACCCTGGGAACTATAGACCCATTAGCCTGACCAGCCTTATCTGCAAGGCCATGGAACAAATCATCCTGGACCTTATTATTAAAGATATATGAAATATCCAAATGCTTGACCCCACCCAATTTGGCTTTGTCAAGCGGAGATCATGACTGTTAAACTTGGTGGACTTCTTTGAGACAGTCACCAAAGCCCTAGATGAGGGCAAATCTGTGCACATGGCATGCCTAGACTTAGCCAAGGCCTTTGACACAATCCTCCACTCAGGCATCATTGATAAACTTACCCAGGTAGGTATCAACCCATATATTGTCAGGTGGGTTGCAAACTGGCACACTGGTAGAACTCATATGGTCAAAATAGGGGACTCCACCTCCTCCAGCAGTCCCATAACCAGTGGTGTTCCACAGGGATCGGTTCTGGGACCCCTACTGTTCATAATCTACTTCTATGAAGTGCAGGCTAAAACTAAAGGACTGTGGCTGACAAAGTTTGCTGATGACTGTGAACTGGAATCTATCATTGAAACATCTAGCAATGTCAACATCCTGCAAGGTCTTATATAGACTAATGACTAGTGTCAAAGTCATGGTCTTAAACTTAATGCAAAAAATGCATTATCATCCCCTTTGGCAAAGGTGATGTTGGTGCAAACTACCACATCAATAGCAATTCCCTAAGCACACTGTCAGTGGTGAGAGATCTAGGCACACAGGTTGTCAACAACCTTAACTTCGATCACCATGTCTCCACAGTTGTAAGAAGGGCATTTTATATTGCTCATTTCATAAGTAAGAGAAGTGTCTCCAGAAAAAAAGAGTTTATAATCCTCCTGTACTCTTCACTCATCAAACCAATAATAGAGTGCAATGCTCCCTTTGCTATGTACCTTTCCAAACACCTGCAGCAATTGGAGAGACCATAAAGGTTCCTTACGAAGAAAATTCAGGGTCTTCAACATCTGCCTGATACAGACTGAATCATTGTCACTCTACTCTGTGTCACACAGATTGCTTAGATGCAACATGTGCCTTGCATATAGAGCAATCTCTGACCCAGCTTTGACGGAACTGCTGCACATATGCATGTTAAATGGCACATGGGTCACTTGCTCAAAGGACCTTAACCTGGTATGTGACATCAACAGAACTTGCTGGAGAGACACATTTGTCTCACAGAGGTTGCCCCATCTTTGGAACAAACATCCTATTCATGTTAAACAAAGCCTCTCGCTGGCCCTATCTAAGTGCAATTTGGATGATTAGATGGGTAACTGGATATTTATCCCAGGGGTTACACCTGTGTCCCTCTTGGACAGGGGCAATAGGGGTGGGTTTTAGTGTCTGCTTGAACCAAACACTCTTGGGAACATGGGTTGAACTTGACTAGGCTTGTAAGGGCCATGGGGCCGTTAGTCTAGTAACCTCCTATGATCCTATGTGTCCACCCTGCATTTGTGTGTACCTTCCCTGGGTGCTCCATATTCCTCTCACTTCCAAAGAAATGCAGTAGGTGGACTGGACCTTCTAACTTGGCCATACGTTTGAGTATGCATGGGTATATGCAGTATGGAAGAACAGCCATGGCAGAGCTAGCCACCTTGCAGTGTGAACATTGGCTCTGTATAATTGTCACGGTTGATGAAAAACCCAGGTCCTGCAAAAATGGGAAAAAGGGTTGTGGGTAGAAGGACCTGTATAATGCACTTAAAGCTAACCCATAACACTTGTTTGCATTTATTTAGTAATGTTGGCCATAAAGAATAACTGACCTTTCTAACATCAATTTTATCAAGTCCTATAAATAAAAAGTTGGCAGTGCTATGTGATAAGACATGTTTACAAAGTGCATGTCTTTCTGTATGACAATGCATATCACTATGATGCATTGAAATCTGTTGATTCAAATGACAATGTGTTTGTCCTACATAGAACGTGCGGCACTCCATCATATATTCAACCCATCCAGCTGAACATAAATCTCATTATGAAATGGTTCACTCTGCAGATTTTAGTACATAAAGCACAATTGCCACGAGGGAAGCAGCCTTTTGGAGCTTCACCCAGACGCTGTTATCTGTACCCTGATAAAACCACTAAATGTTTAAACTATAACAAAAATTCACCAATGTTTTTCCCTCTTCTAAAAGCAAATTAACAATTTCCAGAAAAAACATTATCAAAACAACCATCATCAGTCATTATCAAAAAAAATCATCAGTCAGAAGGTGCCATTGTTTCTGGAAATGAGTAGCTGTATTGAGAGGGGAAGGACAAAGTAAAGGGGAGACTAGACAAGAGTGGGGAGTTTAAACAACGAAGAAGGAGGGAAGTGAAGTAAAAATGGGGGGTGTCATATGGTTATGTTGGAGCCAGGCAAGACTAGATGAAGACAAATAGATGAAGTCTGTAGAACAGGCCAAAAAAAAAATTAAAGAAAAGAAATGTGTCAGATGCAGAGGGGAGAAAACAAAGGCCTAAATAAGGAGGAATGCATACTACTGAGCAATTTAAGACCTAAGAGTACAAAGCCCATGGAGGCAAGAGGGCATGTTACATTTTCAGCCATATTTCAGAGGCTGTCGAAAGTGTTTGGACACTTTAAATTGCTAGTTCTCTTCTAGAGAAACAAACTGAAATCCAGCAAACAAAACAGAAGGCTACACTAGTTTTGGAAAGGCTAAGAATTTCTACTTTTATTAAATTTAAACCACAGCACAACACAACAAACTTGAATCCACTGCATCGTATACACATTAACCAACACTCTTGCACTTCAGAAGTTTTCTCTTGCAAAGATATGATTAAAAAACCCACAAAAAAGGAATAGTTGTACTATTATAATCTCAGTCAACTTATCAGTCAATTAATCAATCATCCAGTTCATGCATTGTATATTATCAATAAGCCCACTCTGAGTTAAAAGCAAACTGCAATTCTTATCAAATGCCCATGCCATTTAATTTCTAAAATTAAATTTGTTTTATTTATTTATTTTCTTTTAAAAACTGACTTTGAAGGAAAAAGTTTATTAGTACCCTTCAGTTTAAAGCTATCTGAAGTGATTATGCATAGCATCTTTCTTTTCTAAATTATTTAATTTATGAGCATGATATAGGGATATAGATCCAGATCCATATTCATGTTTCATTGTTTCAGCTTCCTTATGATTTGAAAGTTGCTCTAGCGTACAGAGTAGGTTCACAGAAGAATCACTTCTTTTAGGAGTAAATATTTTCTCCTTTTTAGCTGAATTTAGAGTCTCTAATATTTATCATGCTGTTAAAATTTTGATACTGTTTAACAAAGCAGAGCAACTGTCTGTCATATTGAAAGTCTCACTGCCTACAAAATATTGTTGTCTACTCTTACTTTCTGCTGCTCTCCTTCTTCTAGCTGCCACTACTCTCCACTATATATCTCCCTCTCTCCCTGCCACTAATGACATGAGCCTTCCTGTTTTTCTAACCTATTCTCTAACTACTGCACTCTGCTACACAATTCTGCCCTTCACATTTCTACTCCTCTCCCTTTCTCCCTTCCTTTCTCTCTTTTCTTCACCTGCAGTTTAAACTAATTTTGGTATTGTCTCTCTTCTTCCTACAGTACTTTAGCCCTGGGTCCTCCCTCCCTGCATTTAATACAAAGGAATGCCTCTGACTAATTCCTGAAGACACCTTGAATCCCTATCTGCTTGCCTGGCACACTAGAAACTTCCATTAAAGGAGACCCTGTTACAAGACTTGAGCTAACGTACGTGCTTAAAATAAGGAACTTAATTTCTGAATACTTGCTGTGCTATTTGTAAGTCAGGAGTCTGACCTCCTTGTGTGTGGTACAGCAGCCCTCCTTGTGTGTGCTACAGCAGCCCTCCACAGACCAGTTTTCCCCTTCCCCCTTCTACTTCCCCCCCTTACCTTGAATTTACTTCTAACTCTCCCTAACCCAGAAATTACTTAAACCTACTACAGTTTTGGTCTTTCCCTGCTACTTATTACATTTTCCACCACTAGGTATCAGTCTCTGCCTTACAACCCCAGTTTATCAGTCCACTCTTAAATGGTTTTTAGTTTTAACACTAATAAGCTGGCTGAGATCTAACATCACTAAACTGTAAGTATTTTTCTTTCTACTTGCACAATCCCTCTTGAAAAGCTAACCTACTCTACCTTGCCTGACACTTGTAGTACAACTCTTTCTGCTGTCGCTAGTAAAATACACTCTGCTGATACTTTTTTTCTGCTGCACTTACAGGATTTGGCTCTTCTCGCTCCGTTCACCCTGAGGGCTCACTCTGCTCCCCTACCCTACCCCCAATTCCCACCCACCCCAGTACTCTTACCTATATCCTGGCCTTACCACACCCTCTCAGCTTAATCAGCCAATCCTCATCCTCTCCTCATTAAAACACCCCCTCAGCTTAATTAACCAATCCTCATCCTCTCTTCACTAACCCTCCCTCACAGAGCCCAATTACATACTCTCCTACAGTTACACTACTCCTTTACATTTCTACTTTCCCCCTCTCTCCTCTAATTCTAATACAACTCCAAAATTCATTACACACTCACTTACTTCCCATAATTCCTCTATTATTTTATAACACATTACCCCAATCAAAACACTCTCTTTCCATTATAAACCTTACTTCTCTCTTTCTCCTCATTTTCCATTCTAATCCATACTTTCTCCCTCTCCCTCTCCTCTCTCCTTCTCCTCTCTGACATGTTCTCCTTACAACATCAAATTCTCCATACCCCTACCTCCCAATTCTGCTACTAATTCCCCTATACCAAGCCACTTCTTATACCTCCCTTGCCTGTCCAATTCTACCAACAAAAACAACCTCTAAAGTCTCTCCCCTGTATCCTCACTCTTTCCACTTTATCTCCCCTTCCCTCATTCAATCCAACCCTCTGCACCTTTTTCATCCTAAAACCTTCTCCACCAAACCCAAAATAGTGTCACCAACTCCAATCTGTAATCTTCCCAAACCTACTTCCTACAAGCAAAAATGGCCAAAGGATGTCTCCTCTAACAAACTATTCTTAGCAGGTGACATCCACCCCAATCCTGGTCCCTCAACCTGTAACAACAACTCCAACACCATAACTATTTCCTCCACTGACAACACCCTAAAGATCTTCACAATAAACGCTCAGAGTCTTAACAATAAATCTCACCTGTTCCATACCTGGCTAAGCCATAACCAACCTGACATCCTAGCCATCTCTGAAACCTGGCTCAAACCATCCATCTCTGATTCAGAGATTCTGCCCCCTGAATTTCAGATTCTCAGAAATGACCATGCAAGTAAAAAGGTGGTGGCACCGCTTTAGTCTATTCTAATCTGCTCTCCCTTGTACCCCTCCAAACTCCTATCCCCCAATTCAAAAACACTGAATTAACCGGTGGACTACTAAAATTAAACAAGCACAAAAACATTTGCTTCATTGCCCTCTACATCCCTCGTGGTAATAATATACCAATACTTGAAGAAATTCTCCTATGAGCTTCCACAAAACTTACCTCTGAGACTTACATCTTAGGAGATGTAAATATTGATTGGAACAAACTCAATATCCCCTCTCCTTCCCTATCTATCAACCTTTACAATTTTATTCAGACTATCCTCTCTATCACCTGACCCAACAAAATTAATCCCCCTGGAGCCACCCTAGACTGGATCCTTGTCTCTAACCCTAATAAAATAAACAAATCTGGCACAATTCCTGATACCTTTAGTGACCATCTACCAGCCTTCATTCATCACTCCGCCAGCTCTTCTCCACACCAACATCAATATATCCTTACTCACAACCTTCCCAACTTTAACCCTACCACTTTCTGAAATATATTGAAACAAATGAACTGGCATACTCTATACACTCTTCCCCTCGATAAAGCTATACCATTTCAACTTTGTCTTCCTTGAAGCCTTAAACTCCATATCCCCCCTTAGAAATAAAAGAATCAAAATGAACATAGTTCCCTGGCTCACCAAAGAGACCAAACAAACAATGCACCAAAGGGACAAACTGTGGAGACTTCACCCCCAAAAAAATTACCCAGTACCTTCCTTCAATATAAACAGCTCTGTAACCTCTCTAAAAAGCTAATCAACAAGGACAAAAAAAACTACTACACTAAGCTCCTGTCTAATAACTATAATAATCCAAAACAATTCTGGAAGACAATAAACTCACTTCTCCGTCCAGGATCAAAAACTAATCCATGTCCCAACCCAAGTAAAACTGACCATCAACTAGGTTCTGAATTCAATTCCTTTTTCATCAAAACCATTTCTTCCCTCACAAAATCTTTTCCCAACAACAACCCATCTACCTCGATCCTTCACAAAATCTTTTCCCAACAACAACCCATCTACCTCTCTCCCTCACCCTTCTAACCTTCCAAATAACCTTCCTCCTCTAGTCAAGCTTAAATCTGTCTCCACAACTCTCATAAAAAAACTCCTATCCAAACTTAAGCCCTGCTCTAACGCTCCCGACAACATTCCCTCATCCTACCTAAAACATGCCGCAGATGGCATTGCTCTCCCTATCAGTATCATTATAAACAGATCAATAAAAGAATCCATGTCCCTAAACTCTGGCACTCAGCCTTCATTCTCCCACTCCATAAGGGAGGAAAAAATACCAGCATCTCAAATTTCCGCCCTATTGCCTTATTATCCCCTATTTCTAAAATCCTTGAAAAGTGCATCCACCTCCAACTTATGCCATTCCTGACCAAAAACAATCTCCTCACACCTACTCAGCATGGATTTTGCCCTGGCCATAGCACCATAACTGCCCTAATTTCTTTCTTAGATACTGTCAACCAAGCCTGTGATTCAGGACAGCTAGTATCTAATGTTCTTCTAGATCTGTCCAAAGCATTTGACACTATCTCCCATAACCATCTGCTCTGTCATCTCTCAAATCTTTACATCTCCCCTAAAACTCTATCCTGGTTCTCCAGTTATCTATCAGACAGATCTCAAGCTGTCAATTGGAAAAACTCCATCTCTTCCTTCTTACCCACCCCTACTGGTGTCCCACAGGGATCCATCCTCGGACCTATGCTATTCAACATCTTCATAAATAACTTTCATACTGCTATTCCTGATACCAAAATCATTCGCTATGCAGATGACTCAACCCTAGTCTACTCTGCCTCTAACCTCTCTGAATTGCTCTCTAAAACCCAAACTGCCTTCTCAAAAACTGAAAACTGGATGCACCAAAACCACCTCTCTCTTAATGCTAGCAAATCCAAAATTCTACTATTCCCTCCCACTAAGAACTATTCCTTCAATAAAAATGATTTCAAAATCCTTAGCCAAACCAATACACCTATAGAAGTCATCCCATCCGATAAACTGCTAGGTACAATAGTTGATGAACACCTAAAGTTTGATTTACATGTACAATAGAACATTAAAAAGACCCACCAAAAGCTAGGTATGCTGTATAGAAACTATCACTTTCTCTCCAACTCCACTAGACAAGCTCTAGCCTCTACTTTTCTCCTTCCTTCCTTACTATATGGTGCTCCACTCCTAACCAACATGTCCTTCTCCATTACTTGCAAACTTGAAAGCTGCTACAATAAAATCTCTAAATTTGCCTACAAATCCAAAAATTCCACTCACCACTGCCTCACCCTACAAACCCTGAACTGGCTAGAACTTCCAAACCACCTAGATTACCTACAACTTTCTACAGCTCATACACTCATATTTCAGCCTACAAAATGCCCTGTTCAAAATAATATTCCCCCCCTATATACCTAACAGAACCCTTAGATCTAAACATCAGAACTTAACAGCTATCGATAAACCCAAACATCCCGCTGGACAACTGCTCCTCTCCTATGCTCTAGGCAAAAAATGGAATTCCATTCCTCAATCACCAAGAAGCACCCAAAACTATGAAAATTTCAAAGCCCAGCTTTTCATACACCTGTCTATTAAATAAAAATGCTCTTGTCTACTCCCTACTTAAGGTCTGATTACCTTAAGCCTTAAGAGTATTCCCCATTCAGCACATAACCCCTCCATACTTAAGTATCAATCAATTCAAGCCTTAAGAGTCTCCCAGTACTGGCATTTAATCCCTATATACCTCCCTCAGACATACTCTTTCATCTCTATCAGATCTCCCTGCACTCTCCTGCTTTTTATTCCTCTCCTTACCTCTCCTACTCCTACAGCTATTTTTGCTCAACAAAACTTGTAAATATTGTAAATATAGAGATCTACAGAATTGTTTCTGGTACTAAAGGTACCTCTTGTTATAATATTTGTAAACTGCAAATGCATTCTCTGACCTAGCTTGTATTTCTTTAAATCCTGTATGTAAATTGTTCTTTTTAATGCATTCTCAGAGCTTTTCTCCCCGGGCCTCCACTGAAAACGTGCCATATTGACCCAGTGGACTTCCCCGGTAATCAAACTGGAAATAAATAAATAAATAAATAAATAAATAAATAATATATTAACAGGGACATAGCCATGAATTTTGGTTTCCAGAAATTAGGCTCTTCCACAACAACTGACCTCCTCCCTCCAGCAGTACACATTTCTGAAGTGTATGCCCTTACACTGATTAAAAAAAAAAATAAATAAATAAAAAAAACTCTAAAGCTAATTGGTGTAAGACCATTTAGTCAACCAGGCATTGTTAAATAAACCCGTCTACAAGCAACATAACCATAAACCATAATGGATATACCAGCATTGTCCTACACTCAGCTGAGTGCAATTTCTACAAGCAGCTCTTGTTTGTATGGTCTTCACAGAGGTTTTGTAAAAAGTAAGACTAGTATTGTTATCTGTTAATGAGTTTATTTTCATGAATCTCTAATGTTGTATGACTGTGACGTGATATATATAGGATGGATTTATGTCCATCCATCGAAGGTGGTTTCGGTGAATGCAAATAAATCAAAACCACCTTTAGCAAACATTGAAGCATTGTTGCAGGGGGATCCAACATATGAGGGATACCTACATACTCCCTGGAATTTTGAATTATAAATACCAACTCTGAGGTCACACAACAGTAGACAAAAGACAATCTCCACTTTTGCAAAGGTGGTTTTGGCTTTGGTTTCTTTGCATTCACTGAAATTGCCTTCAGCAGGTTGACATGCTCCCATATAAGTTTTGGGATGTGTTGGGGGGGGGCTTGTTCCATACATGGGATACAGGACACTTAGCCAACTGCACATACTTTTTCAGTGCATTTTTTTGCCATTTTCAAGGTATGCTTTATTTGATTAAAATAATAAATGGAACATAACGCATCAGACAGTGGTTCAAACTAATGTAAGTGAAGCTCAGTGCATCTCATTGCAGAAAATAAATGTTTGTTTTAAGACGTTTGCACTGTGGTTTACACAGAGCAACCACATCTGTCTATGACCATTTATATTAACATGTTCCTTCACTCTGGTTTGAACTCCAAGCTGTTCTCTTTTCGTATAACCTGTGAGACAGATACACCATAACACATACATACAAAAATTTGTGTCACAAGAAATTAATTGTTCAATAGGGTACTTCTCTTTCATTACAGGATGTCAGAAAAGATGTATTGATGTACTTACAGATATTACATCTGACGTGCCCAGTGGACTCAAATTTCTAGATTTTAAATTACAAATTAGTCCGCACTTAATCCTGATGGAGCCGACTGTTTTTTCAGCAGTATATGTACTTGCCATTTGGCTGCATGCAATGAGTGAGGTACTTTAAAGGCTTCCTAATACACAGTGGTACAGGGTGAGGTACTTTAAAGTCTTCCTAATACACAGTGGTACAGGGTGAGGTACTTTAAAGTCTTCCTAATACACAGTGGTACAGGGTGAGGTACTTTAAAGGCTTCCTAATACACAGTGGTACAAAGATACTACTATGGTGATGGCAGAGAATGATGGGAAATATCTAGATAGCATGAAAGCTTTCTAGGCAACTGAAAACACTATGGACTTACAGCAAACAGAAACAAGACTGAATTATTTAAAGATAAACTTTCAAAGTTTTAGTATGTGACTCACAAAAATTAACTGTGCTAGTCACTAGATGAGGTAGAGGTTAACCTGCAGGTATCTAGGCCTCAAAAATCTGCTACAGTTTAGATCATGTTTATGACTGGTACAGTACTACCACAGGTTTTAGTTACCTTTTATTGCACTACACCCGATAGAAATGTTACAAAAAGCGGGTGCAAATGCAAATGAAGGGCTGAGTGCAAACGTGCTTTCTGAGAGCCAGAAGACACTATTACATTGGAGAATGTGCTGACCCACTTTGATCCAGTACTACCTACTAGGCTGCCTACTGATGCCATCTTATAGAACTAGCAGTGTTAGCAGTGTTCAACTGCACAAACTCCATGATGGCACAGAGAGACCTATGTCTGGTCAGCGGCATAACAAAAATATAGCCACTATATGAATAGAAGCTCTATGCTTATTGGGGATCACCAACTTCTTTCGTACCTGGTAGGATGAGGTATCCACGATGAGAACAAACTAGTGGCAATGTTGATCACTGCTAGTAAGGGCACAGCTATATGGTATTAAGTATAAGGAAACAAGATAACGCTACAATGGAGATGATCATCAGAACCATTATATGAAAAATCCAGAAGACACAGTATTTGGGAATCAGAACCATTATATGAAAAATCCAGAAGACCCATTATTTGGGGATATGGTCAATGTGTTTTGCTTATCAGCATAGCTGTCTGTAATAAATGCTGCCATACAAAGGGAAACCAAGAATGACCCGCTGTCATCCTTTGTGCGAGCATAATGAAAGGATGATAAGTTGAGGTATTCAAATATTGCGGATAGTTATGAGCAGCTGTCCTTTGCTCAATGTATCTTCCTGCATGCACTGATCCTGACAATTTTACAGTGCATGGTGCAGGATAGTGTACAGGAGGGGCACCAGAAAACACCAAAAATAATCCTGTAATCCTGACCAAGTTACATTGTATGGAACAGGATGGTGTACAGGAGGGGCACCAGAAATAATCCTGTAATACTGACCAAGTTACAGTGCATGGTGCAGGATAGTGTACAGGATGGGCACCAGAAAACACCAAAAATAATCCTGTAATCCTGACCAAGTTACATTGTATGGAACAGGATGGTGTACAGGAGGGGCACCAGTAAACACCAAAAATAATCCTGTAATACTGTCCAAGTTACAGTGCATGGTGCAGGATAGTGTACAGGATGGGCACCAGAAAACACCAAAAATAATCCTGTAATACTGACCAAGTTACAGTGCATGGTGCAGGATAGTGTACAGGAGGGGCACCAGAAAACACCAAAAATAATCCTGTAATCCTGATGAAGTTACAGTGCATGGTGCAGGATAGTGTACAGGAGGGGCACCAGAAAACACCCAAAATAATCCTGTAATCCTGACCAAGTTACATTGTATGGAACATGATGGTGTACAGTAGGGGCACCAGAAAACACCAGAAATAATGTCCTTTCCCAAAAGCTTCATTTGGTCATCTGACAATGATACAAAAAATTCTGACAAGACACATTTGTTATCTAGATAATTGAACATTTACACTTCTTTGTTAAAACATCTTTAAAAAGAACTAGTTTTCATTAGTGTTCATTCACTGAATTGGATAGAAGCACAACATAAAGCAGAGAACAGATAAAAAAATAAAATGGAGTCCAAAGTTATACTAGTAATTATCAGTGGATGGGGTATCAGTGGATGGGGTGTGGGTTGAAAGTGTTTACCTACTTGTGCTGCTGTTAGATGACTTTGGCTAACTTTGGCAGTTGTGGTAAATAGTGCACAGGTCATAGTCCATTACTGATTGCTGCTTAATTAAATCAGCTTGTTGGGGAAGATGAAGGAAAACCAGAAAAAACAAGAGTCCGTGGCTCCATGGAGGTATAGGTAGAATATGTGCACTCCACACAGAAGCAGCAGAGGTGTAGACTGAACCCCAAACATTGTGTCAGAAGGACGACACTTTGTTTTAGCGGTTATGTCACTCTTACCAATTTTTCTTGAGTTTTTACTTTTTTTTTACTATTGAATTGAAATTCTTCTCTGTGAAAGTTCCAGAGCTTTGTCTTTTCTGTTTTTTTTTTTTTGTTATTTTGAGTAACTTCTTCAGAATGCTGAAGTTTATAACTGAAAATACATGGACCCTGTTGTGCTTCTGACCAGATAAAATACATTTACTGAGCTAGTCTATGAATAAAGGTGATATTGTCAGGATATTTGTTCTATTTTTGTTTAAATACAAATAATATTCCTTATTTATTATCATTGGCACAGACTAGAAGAGAGACACACACACACGCGCGTGCACACACACAACACACACACACACACACACACACACACACACACACACACACACACACACACACACACACACACACACACACACACACACACACACACACACTTGTTTTTCTCAAACATACCTTAACTCGTGCTTTTTCATTTAATTATTCCACTTCACAACACAGAAACAGCCTCAAATGCATTTATTTTCACTTTCCGTTTTAATATTCATGCATATTTATATTAATAGAGAACAGCAGTGCAAAAACAAATACTTAATCTGTATCTTAGTTACTACAAAACCAGGCTTCAGAAGAGTATGTGACAATAGCATCTGGTCATTGGCCCACATTTCTGAAGGTGTTACGAGAAGACTCAAATAAATGGTGACATAGACAGAAGTTTAGGCTAATCCACCTTCAGTGGCTTACTTGTTTTTCATTCAGATTGTGACTTAAAAATGTTCAAGGGCCAGCCCACCTACCTGGTCAATAAAAACTAAATACCAATTCATAAAAGGAGAAGAAAGCCTTTCAGACAAACATTTAAAATTTTCCTTCATTAAATTAATAGTACTGTTGAAAGGTACATTCCTTGGAGGGTAATTCAATGACGGGGGGAAAAAAACAGTTGCCATCATTGCATGTAATGTAACCCAAAGAAGAAGACATTTGGTCAGAGTATTCGAGGACTTCCCACTCACCCTCACAAAATAATAATGGATATGTGAGTCTCCTTTCTTCTTTTCTCTTTAGCTAGGGTTAAATATAAAGTGGAATGCAGTTTTCTGTACCAGATTTAAATATTCCTTTTTCAGCCATCTATAATCAGTGAATACTGAGACAGAAGAGTCTGTCACATCCATAGGACCAATATTGTATATTCAGATGACTATATCTTTTATATGAGGGAGTCAGAAATCATCTTTTTTAGAAAACAGATTAGTTCTTGATCAGTCATATACTAAGCAGACATTGACTCCCTGGATGTCCCTACCGTCAGTGCTGGAGATGAAGTCTCAATTAGAACAAGACTGACATCGGCAGTCTGTAGAGCAAAAAACAGCTGTGGGTTCAAGGCCTAAGCTGGGCATCTAGGGGTTGCGGTGCACAGAGAGGTATTTTTCTATGATTTTAAAGTATTCCTAACCGTCATCTTTCTTCAATTTATACTGCTTAGCAGAGATCGATTACCGCAAAACTGTCTCCACTCTCTTAGGTTTCATAGAAAATTACAAGTAGTTTGAGAGCAGGGGAACCCAAAAAGGCATCATCTCAGGGAGTGGCTAAAATGAACACAAGAAAGTACACAAATTGCCCCCCCCCCCCCCATAGCTGAGCTGCTCTGTAATGGTCATGGCTCACGTCTGCAACCTCTCATACTCCTAGTAGGAACATTCAAATGCTGAGCAAATATAGCCAAAGACTGAAGTCCAGCCATACTAGATTCCAGTGCATATATTTATATATTTCAGTCCTACAGTAATGGTCCATATGGTATAAATTAGTATGATTTAATTTCTCAGAGGTTAACAATGTTACAAGTAAATTGAGCATACCCTGCACTTAATCAAGATTTATTGATGATAAATGTCATATTTATTTAAGTAACTTAGTGTTTTTCTTTTTAAATAAATAAATGCCATCTTCCTGTATTATCACTGATATGTGTTACTGTAGAGTACAAATATCCTGTAATGAATGTTTGCACCTCTAACACATCAGTCAATGTGCAACTAATGCGGACATTACGTCCATCTCTCTCTCTCACTCTCTCTCTCTCTCTCTCTCTCTCTCACACTCTCTCTCTCTCTATCTCTCTTCTTTTTAAGTTACCAATATCAGACAGTGTTATATTTTAATTACATTTAGTTGTTTAATTTCTATAATGCATATCTGCTCTGTTTCAGATTGTGGATGGAGATACTATAGGTTTTTGTGTTGGCATTCTTTTTAAGAATGTTCCATGCTCATGCAAGTGTTGGCAGGATCTTTCAACCAAAAGATGGACATTGCAGCCAAGTGAACTAGAGAAACCATGACATTTTAATACCTGTTTGGTATAATATTTAATAAACCAACCACTGTGCATTACGCTTAACTTTCACATACACATTTCCATAGCTTAAATGAAAATGATTAAGGTGAAGCAATGGACTGAATATTCTAAATATGCCAAGATATTTCAGCTACATGGATTGGTATTTATTCCATTTATGTAATTCAATGTGTAACTCCTATTAGATGGGTATAACAGCCTGTTTCTCTCACCAAGAAATAAACACAACTGAAAAACAGTGAAAAAACTAACTGGCTCCCTGTGAAACAATATGCTGACTTTCTATTTGACTCTCATATATTTCATATTATAAATAATGGCACCATCCCTGCACTAGCTGCGTGATTATTCAGAGATCCACTGACATGCAACCTTAGACATCTTAACCTCTTATGTCGTCTCCTCCAAACTCCTTAGACTAGGCTTTGCTGCACAGATCATGCTTTCTCAGTCCTTGGTCCCAAACTGTGAGAATCTCTCCCTTCCTTTCATAAAGATAATTCCTCTTACCCCAATTTTCTTTCACAGATAAAAGCACATTTCAGGACTCCTAGGAAAATGGAACTGCTATCCATCTGGTCATATAACTTAACTTCTGTATTCCCTTCTTCCATCTTGATCCCTAGCGCTGACTCTTTTTTTGAGTGGGATTTTTTCAGCATGCCAGCTATGATTTCCACTCAATACATAATGCATGTATATATTGTGTTTTTTTCATTCACTCTGTATACAGTGTCCTTTATCTAGTACCTTTATTTCTTCAAAGAAACTACGATATTCACTTTGTATATAATATATGCATATATTGCATTTTGCCATTCACTAAACACTATACATATAATGTCATGGAACTTTTGTGTAACTATTGTTTTCCCTGACCTGAGACTGAAATGTGTCCAGTGGGATCTACCCCAGTAAACAAATTAAAAATTAAATTGGACTAAAAGAACCAAGATGGTTTAATACCTCTGTTGTATAATATATAATAACCAGACACTGAAGATGAAGCTTAACTTCCTCATATGTCTCTTCTTAACTTCAATTAAAATGGGAAAACTACAGCCATGCATATGATTCTAAAAAACTGTACCACTGTGAACAGATTTCTGAACCTTGTTGGGATGGATAGTAGCCTGTCTTTTGATAGGCATCTGAGTTTTAGGCAGTTCAGCTTAGTAAAGTTGTCCACAGAGGAAATGATCAGGATGATTAGGATGCAGTATGTCTGTTGATGGGCATGTTTGGTGCCCGGCTACTTTTGTACACTGTCTGTGCACTTCTTTAAAGTTTCTTCCTTCCATTCTTGGGTTAATGTTCCTCTACTTTTTCCTTGTTGTCAGCTTTCACGAAGTTAACTTTTCATGTACGTCCTTTTGTGCTCATAGTGGTAAAAAACCTTTAAACAATAAATGATTCAGTTTTAGCTGCAATGAAGTGAAACTCCTATGGAGATTTTCAAACAACCTGAATATGCAATAACATTGTCCTAGATTTGATCAGAAGCCTGGATGATAACATGTTGGTTGATGGAGAATTAGTGACCATTGACCTGCCCTATCTTCTTGATAAAGATATAAAAGTTTTGTACTTCTTGACAACTATAAGATGTTGGTGAAGAAGAAGTGGGATTGTCAGAGAGATGAAGAAAGTAGACAAGAGTATAAGGAGATGAGGTGCATGGCAAAGAGAGAGGTGGCGAAGGCTAAGGATAAGGCGTATGAAGAGTTGTATAAAAGGTTGGACACTAAGGAGGGAGAAAAGGACCTGTACTGATTGGCTAGACAGAGGGAACGAGCTAGTAAAGATGTGCAGCAGGTAAGGGTGATAAAGCATAATGAGGGAAATGTACTCACAAGTGAGGAGAGTGTGTTGAGCAGATGGAAAGAGTACTTTGAGGGGCTGATGAATGAAGAGAATGAGAGGGAGAGAAGGTTGGATGATGTAGGGATAGTGAATCATGAAGTACAATGGATTAGCAAGGAGGAAGTAAGGATAGCTATGAAGAGGATGAAGAACGGAAAGGCTGTTGGTCCAGATGACATACCTGTGGAATCATGGAGGTGTTTAGGTGAAATGGCAGTGGAGTTTTTAACTAGAATGTTTAATGAAATCTTGAAAAGTGAGAGGATGCCTGAGGAATGGAGAAAAAGTGTTTTGGTACCGATTTTTAAGAATAAGGGTGATGTGCAGAGCTGTAGTAACTACAGAGGGATTAAATTGATCAATCACAGCATGAGGTTATGGGAAAGAGTAGTGGAAGCTAGGTTAAGAAGGGAGGTGATGATTAGTGATCAGCAGTATGGTTTCATGCCGAGAAAGAGCACTACAGATGCGAAGTTTGCTTTGAGAGTATTGATGGAGAAGTACAGAGAAGGTCAGAAGGAGCTGCATTGTGTCTTTGTGGATTTAGAGAAAGCATATGACAGGATGCCTAGAGAGGAGTTGTGGTATTGTATGAGGAAGTCGGGAGTGTCAGAGAAGTATGTAAGAGGGGTACAGGATATGTACGAGGGTAGTGTGACAGCGGTGAGGTTTGCGGTGGGAGTGGCGGATGCATTTAAGGTGGAAGTGGGATTACATCAAGGATCAGCTCTGAGCCTTTCTTATTTGCAATGGTGATGGACAGGTTGACAGACGAGATCAGCCAGGAGTCCCCGTGGACTATGATGTTTGCAGATGACATTGTGATCTGTAGTGAGAGTAGGGAACAGGTGGAGGAGACCCTGGAGAGGTGGAGATATGCTCTAGAGAGAAGAGGAATGAAGGTCAGCAGGACTAAGACAGAATATATGTGTGTGAATGAGAGGGAGGATAGAGGAATGGTGAGGATGCAGGGAGTAGAGGTGGCGAAGGTGGATGAGTTTAAATACTTGGGATCAACAGTTCAGAGTAATGGTGAGTGTGGAAGAGAGGTGAAGAAGAGAGTACAGGCAGGATGGAGTGGGTGGAGAAGAGTGTCAGGAGTGATTTGTGATAGACGAGTACCAGTAAGAGTGAAAGGGAAGGTCTACAAGAGGGTAGTGAGACAAGCTATGTTATATGAGTTGGAGACAGTGGCACTGACAAAAAGGTAGGAGTCAGAGCTTGACGTGGTAGAGTTGAAGATGTTAATATTTGCACTGGGTGTGACGAGGGTAGACAGGATTAGGAATCAGTATATTAGAGGGTCAGCCCAGGTTGGAAGGTTTGGAGACAAAGCCAGAGAGGCAAGATTACGTTGGTTTGGACATGTGCTGAGGAGGGATGCAGAGTATATTGGGAAAAAGATGCTAAGGATGAAGCTGCCAGGTAACAGGAAAAGAGGAAGGCCTAAGATAAGGTTTATGGATGTGGTGAGAGAGGATATGCAGGTGGTTGGTGTGACAGAGCAAGATGCAGAGGACAGGAAGAAATGGAAACAGTTGATCTGCTGTGGCGACCCCTAACAGGAGCAGCTGAAAGAAGAAGACTTCTTAATAACTATCCAATGGAAACTAATCATATTGCAATAGGCAAGCAATTAACAGAAGGAACAGACAAATCATTTATTTATATATATAACCACCAATCCTGAATCAAACAAATGTAGAACTACAGTCCAAAGAAGAAAAGTCAGTGATTACCTTTAGTGTTTTTATTAAAAAACACGTCCAGCAAGACACGATAGAAAGTCCAATAAGTAAAAATTCACCAAATTTCTGTGCCTTGATGTAAAATTGTGCTCCAAATGAAACAAACACCTTATCGCAGCACACACACAATAATCCTCTCTAGCTCCTCAGCTTAACAGCCTTTACAGAGTATACTTCTATTCATCATTCTTTACCTTATATCTTGTATTCAATAAGCAATAATTCAATTAACTATAACTAGATCTAATTAGTCCTGCCTGTAATTAAAGAAAGCATTTCCAGTGACATTCCCTATTTAACCCTATTGGTACTAGGGTGCTAAACTTTAAAATCATAGCTGACTCCATTCTCCATAATTTACCCTTTATGTCCAAACCCTGGACCGACTTTACTTGTCCTAAAATTGTTGCTTCCAAATTTTTTGTCTCACCATTATGTACTTCTTTAAAATGTAGAGCCACAGGACTTTCCTGCCTGTTTTTTTCTGATATCTCTAAAGTGTTCTTTCAGTCTATCCCCAAAGGTTCTTTTACTTTCCCTGTGTATACTTTAGCACAGGGACACCTCAGTCCATACACTATTCCTGTACTATCACAGGAATATGAACCCTTGGTAATAAACGTCTTCCCATTGATCTTATCAAAATTTTTCACAATGTGCTTACAACAACAGCACCTTCCACAAGGGAAGGTGCCCTGCACAGATACCTGTAAAGCTATATTCATTGTAGGGAACTGAAATCTACCATGGACTATGAAATATTTTAGATTCCTTCCCCTGGTATAGGGAAACATTGGGAACCCATTTTCATTTATAATAAGATATCTATGTGCTGCAGTAGCATTGTCGCCTCACAGTAAGATGTTGTCCTGTTCGGTTCTCAGCTAGAGTGTCTTCTGGGTGGAGACATGCGTGAATGGGCGTACCTTTGTTGAAGGTTGTGCATCAGAGCTGGCAATTTGGCACATAAAAATCTACTGCCAATCATTAGCTGACCAGAGTTCCGCTGTGCCGACCCCTAACCGGGAAAAGCCGAAAGACAAAACTTTTATCTGCGGTGGTGGTGCTGCGGTAGGGTTGTCACCTCACAGTAAGATGTTGTCTTGTTTGATTCTCAGCTAAAGCGTCTTCTATGTGGAGACATGCGTGAATGGGTGTACCTTTGTTGAAGGTTGTGCGTCAGGGCTGGCAACTTGGCACGTAAAAATCTACTGCCAATCATTAGCGGACCGGAGTTCCGCTGTGGCGACCCCTAACCGGGAAAAGCTGAAAGACACAACAACAACAGCAATCTATTCTTTTCAATGATATTCCACTGATATTTCACTAATTGAATACATTTTTTCAGGAAAACAGTAATTTAGTCACAAAAATAAACTTTTGCCTTTCAGAATTTTTTTCAAATATACCTGAATTTTTCCAAACCCTTTTGCCCTTAATTACTTTTTCTTTACTTTCTTCTACTAATTTTGCATCATAACCCCTATCCACAAACATTTTCACTCCTTCATTTATTTCCCTATCACTCTCCTGCTTCTCACTGCACAAACTCTTAATTCTTAAAAACTCCCCATAGGGGATATATTTAATCATGTGGGGGGGGGGGTGACAACTGTCACCATATAAAATATGGTTGTTTTCCTCCAGTTTTCTACGTATACCTGTATGAATATCCAAAAAATGAACTTTTGTGCCCCTTTAAATTCCATCAAATCTAATGTTATAATAATTATTTTGTATTTCTTGAAGAAAAACTTCTGCTTCATCTCACCCCCTTCACATATAAAGATCAAGTCATCAATGAATCTATAATAGTGTCAAACATATTTTCTAAAAAAAAAAAAATTATTATACCTACATTGATTCTCAAACATACCCATAAAGGGAATGGCATACATTGGGGCAAAACCAGACCCATGGCAGTTCCATTTAACTGCTTATATAGCTCTCCATTAAATTCAAAAATATCGTAACTTAAACAAAATTTAACCAATTCCGAGACATATTGTGCCTTGTGGTGTTATTTAGAAAGTAAAACAAATCTTCCAGGCCGTGAAAATATTCTGTACTGGTGTACAGACTGACCACATCCATGACCAGGAAGAACATATTTTGCTTCCACTTTATCTTCTTTATTTTATCCAAAAAAAATCAAACAAATCTTTTATATATGAAGACAGTTTCTCTACCTCTGTCCTCAGATAAGTATGTAAGAATAAGGCTAAATTATGTGTGAAATACCCACATGCTGAGACCATGGGACGTCCAGATGGATCCTGAATTTGTGAATTTTAGGAATACAAAAGAAGGAAGCCGTTCAAATCTCCTTCACTGCAAATAATTTATACACATTCTCATGGGAAAAATACTTTAATCTTAGTCCCTTCATTAATAACTCTTTATGGGATCCAGACACATGCTCGACTAGCATATGTCCGAATCACAAAACATCGACCACAAGATACATAAAAGCGCTTAACATCAAAAAGCGCTTCCGTGTATGTGTGCCTGTTTCGTAGATCGGACTGCAGTGCGGGTAAAGGAAAATTCCCCTTTCCCCACTGTAGTGTGATCTCGGAGTGAGAATATTAAAGTAGGGGGGGTGCAGGGGGGCAAAGCCCCCCCTGCAGAAACGGAGATTTTTTTTTTTACTACACATACAGGGAAGCACTTTTTGATGTTAAGCGCGTTCATGTATGTGTGTTCGATGTTTTGTGATTCGGACATATGCTAGTCGAGCATGTGTCCTAGATTCCTCTTTATACATGGCTACTGCTTCTAAATAGCTGTCCATCCCTATTAGTGCATAAACATCTCTGTTCTTTAAATGGGTATAACACATTTTTAAATATTGCATATAATTTAATATTACTAACTTACCTTCTTTGTCAGATGGTTTAAAGATAAGTTTTCTATTTTGACTTAATTTTTGCAAACTTAACCATTCCGCTTTAGTCAAGTTATATTTAAAATCCCATTTAGACTTATTCATTTTCTGACATTCCTTTTCCATTGCAAATTGTAATGCATAAGAAAACTGCTGGATACTATCATCTCTACAAACAGCCATGAAATCACTTTTATATGTTACACTTTCAGTGTACAGTTTACAATATGCATCTATTTCAAAATCTGAAACACGAGTGGAAACAGTCGTCACTAACAATAGATTTGTTTTCAATACTACTATCATTATTAAAATTGTCATTCTGAGCAAAAAACGCTTTTAAATTCAGTTTTCTAATAAATTTAAATATTTCATATTTTAACTCATGAACTCTTGGAAAAAACGTGGATATAAATGTTAAACCCTTATTTTGTACTGCTAAATCAGTTGCAGTTAAAACACAATTTGACAAATTTGCATAGTCCCCTTGACAGTTTATATTCTTAATAGTGCCACTTGCCTCTTTTAATTGTCCGAGAATTGGGGTGATATTCTCCATGGTAGTCATGTCCATTTTCTGGACCTCTTATTATTATTTCTCCCTGGTTCCCAAAAAGTCTCATTTAAATAATCTGGGTTCCTCACCTCCGGTAACCCTGGAAAATGATTTTCCTCTTCACTGTCCCCTGTAACAAACAAGGAATCACTTCCCGCCGTGAAGACATAGCCGTTGGTGTTCCTTCTTCCTTCTTCCTGTTGAAACCTCACACAGTGATGTTGTTTGCGCTGATTGGTTGAGATTATGAGTGCCTGATTATGTTTGTAACCTCTGATATCCCTATGCAGTTTGTTTTTTTTTTCCTTTCAATAAGTTATTTTTTATACCAGGTTAACTTATCATTCACTGTAGCCAAAAAGCTCTCTAACATTGTATTATTGGACTTTGCCACTATTCATTTGCATATTTCTTCAGTTTCCATGATCAGCTTTCACCTCTTCACATCATCCCTCTCTTTCAGAATGTTAACCCATTCCAAACTGCATTTTTGGGCAGCCGCAACCCACCAGGTATGGAAGCTCTTATCTTCCTCATCTTCTAAATCAAACGGGGAAGATGGACTTTTTACAGCTCGGAGACCTTGGGGTGTAATTTGAAGTCCAGTATACCACTGTAAACTTAGGGAATTAAATAAGACCGATGCCTTCTTATATAACAGTTTCTCCACCTTGTCAAAAAGCTGCAACAATTCAGGTGAAGACGTTACTTCCCTACTTTTCCCCGCAGTTGCAAAGGGATTATTAGTGCTTTGATTTCTATTTTCACCCCATGCATTAAGAGAAGGCAGTGGCACTTTACTCTGTCCTTGTGCATTAATTACATTAGTTTCCTGGGTTTGTTTTTGACCCAGTGATGTTCCTTCTGTAGCAGAGACTAGAAAATTGTCAAGAGTCCTTTGAGATACCTCTTGCGAGGTTTCTCTAAAAATTCTAGGCAGAGACTTAAAGGAATCACTGGCCATGATATTTATATAACCACCAATCCTGAATCTAACAAATGTATAACCACAGTCCAAAGAAGAAAAGCCAGTGATTACCTTTAGTATTTTATTTATTTATTCACAGGATGTGGCAGAGGTATAAATAATTAATATATTCATAGGGTGAAATAGGGGAATAAATAATCCATATATTCACTGGATGGGGCAGGGGTATAAATTACTCATATATTCACAGGGTGCGGTAGGGGTATAAATAATTCATTTATTCACAGGGTGGGGCAGAGGCATAAATCATTAATTTATTCACAGGGTGGGGCAGGGGTATAAATAATTAATATATTTAAAGGGTGGGGTAGAGTTATACATAATTTGTTTATTCACAGGATGGGACAGGGATATAAAGAATTCATAGATTCACAAGGTGGGGAAGGGGTATAAATAATTCATTTATTCCGAGGGTGGGGTAGGTGTATAAATAATTCATTTATTCACATGGTTGGGTAGGGGTATAAATAATTCATTTATTTACATGCTGAGGTGGGGATATAAATAATTTATATATTCACAGGGTGGGGCAGGGGTATAAATAATTAATTTATTCACACGGTGGGGTAGGGGTATAATATATGGATGCACTTGCATAGTGTTTGCATTGATGCTATTGCATGTTGGGTGTCGTGGAAGGGGAAAACAGTTTTACTGGGGCTAAAAATGACATGTTCCCACAGTGTTATAATTTCAGTGTGCCATTCAACAGTTTTAGGAGGACTAAATAAAGAAAAAGCTATCAATTTAAGAAAATAAAACAAAAATGGCAGTTTTATTGGAATTTTCAGATAGGTTCTGACACCTCAGTTATCCAGCTTTCCAAGGCAGTAAAATATAACATACCATAGTGTACAATTATATGCAAATGCAAAATGATGCAGTTAATAAAAGAGGGGGCACTGAAATTAATAAATAACCAAGGAACATCCAAAGGATTTCTGCTTCAAGCCCTGCTGCTTAGAAAATACACTAAAACTGAGCACTAAGTTTATTGCTAAAGATGTATTTTCTTAACACATAAGGAATGTAAAGAATGTAATGTTTCCTTTATGTCACCCTTGTGGCAAGGCATGTATAGGGAAAATCAAATGCTAGTTTAAAACTAGATTGTTAGAACTCTGCAATGAAATAAGAAGGCATACACAAAAGATAGCTGTGATTTCACATTTTTTGGATGTTAAACAGGGAATTTTAAAGTATTTTAAGTGTCTATACTTCTTCATGTGTCAGGTATTAGTAGGGGAGAAATTTATGTGAAAGGCGTGTAGAATAATCAATATTATTTTTTTCCCTGTATGCTAACTGATGACTTATTGAAAGCTCAGGAGAGCTGTCAAGACATGAAAGAAAAGCTTATATCACATTCCACTGGCATTTAATCCTGACTGAAGTAATAATGTTTTATTCATTCTTGCTTATCTTTCAGACCTGTTTCTCTGCAGATGAACTAGTGGAAATTTACCACATTAGTAATGAGATGGGAATTTCACGTACTGAGTTTACAGAGCTCTGCCCAGCCCTTATTCAACAGTTACTGAGTAGGGCTTGCTCCAGATCTAAGCCTGGAACACCATCAATCAGTGACATCACAGTTGCAGAAAGTAAGTTTTAACATTTCATTATGAGTTCTAATCAAATATTTACCTTTTCAGTTATTCCATGTCTGAATACCATCAGCATATATGGCAGGAGAGCTTCTATGAACAAAGCCATATTACACTGTTACTGTAGTAATGACTATAAGTCACTGTCCAGTAAAAAAAAAAGAACTTTTTATTAAAAACACAAACATCCTGATATTTAAAATTAAACCACTTCTGCTACTAAGTGTTATAGTTGTTCTTTTTAATAACAGAACTATGAAAGAAAATTAGAGGTGTTTTTCCCTCTGATGAAAGACATCAAGGAACTATTTGCCAAGTATGACTGTATGCATTTATTTTAGAAAATAAACTTCCTTATGAAGTCAATAACTCATCTGGACTGCAGGCTAGAGATTGCCTCTCCTAATAAGGATTGCTATTAGAGTATAGATAAAGAGAAAGTAATAGGGGATCCTATGTGAAAGACCAGCATTGGTAGAGTTTTTAATAGAATCTGGAGCAGATACTGCTGTTAAAAAAGGGATAATTAGTACAGCATATAAAATATTGCATGATAACTATTCAATATTTTCATCAATGACTTTCACCGCACCATCCCTAATGCAAACATTATCCAAATACGCCGACGACTCAACAATCATTTGCTCTGCCACCTCCACCACCACTCTCATAAAACTAACACCAGATGCCTTCTCCTCCACTGAGCAATGGATGCTAGAGAACCATCTGGCACTCAGTGCATCAAAAACCAAACTCATGATATTCAGCCCCTCAGAAACCACAATAATCGACCAAAACTCATTCTCCATTATCAGTAAGAATAATACTCCTCTTGAAATAGTATCCAATGCAAAACTGCTTGGAGTACTTATTGACGATCAGCTCAAGTTTGATACCCACCTACAAGCAAATATCAAAAATACCCACTAGAAACTAGGCATGCTCTATTGCCACAATTGCTACCTCACCCCCTCTACCAGGCTTGTTCTCTCTACCACATATCTTATACCTTCTCTCATTTATGGTGCCCCACTCCTAACTAACTTACAATTTTCCCTAAAGACAAAAAGCTCTTGCTGTTACAACAAAATCTCCAAATTTGCCACTGGATACAGATATTCCACATATCACTGTACTGCCCTCGACAAACTAAATTGGCTAGAGTTGCCCAATTACTTCTCCTACATTCAACTCATACACGCCCACAAAATCATCTTTAATCCCCATCTTTGCCCCTCCCTTGCCTCAACCTTTAAAATTCACCTTTTTAATAGACTCCTAAGAACCAATACCCAAAATCTGATCAAGCTGCATAAGCCTGCACACCCATCTGGCAAATTTCTACTATCCTTTTCCTTAGCACATCCCTGGAACTCCCTGCCACCTCACCTTCGCACCACTAGCAGCCTCTCTACTTTCAAAACCTTGCTTCATTCTTACCTAACATCCCTCTGGGAATGCTCATGTTCCCATCCCACATGAATTCCCCAGTAACACACCTATTTCATACCCCCACTCCCTATCTTCTTCCCCATCCTTTCTCTATACTATCTTTCTCCCCACTTCCTTCCTTACTCCCCTTCTTCCCTAAACTCGTCTCTCCCTTACCCCATACACCCAATTCGATCTCTTCCTCCTCCTTCATATTTTCCTCAGCAGAAATACTCATTCTGTAAATATCTTCTTATAGTTGTATTAAATGTAACGTCTGCATTTGCAATCATAGGAATTACATATTTGTAAATATTGTAAATATTCATAGAGATCCTTTAATTCTGTTTTTACATCTTACTAAATTGTACCTTCAGATAGCATTTTTATCTGTACTATTGTTATTTTATACTAATGAAATATTGTTATTTTATTCATTGTATACTGTGGAGCTTTTCTCCCCAGGACTCCATTGAAAATGGGCTCTTCTGGCCCAGTGGATTATCCTGGCAAACAAACTTCAAATAAATAAATAAATAAAATAAATAAATATAAGGATCAATCAGAGGAGGTTAGAAAGGATTGGGAAGAGAGATTGGATACACAATTCACTAAGAAACAATGGGAGAATATACAACAAAGTCTACAAGAGTTAGAATCTTCGAAAGTGTCTGCATAGGTATTACTATTCCTCTAGCAGACTCCAAATACTTTTTCCTCAGGTACGTTGCAAATGTAGGAGGAATGATGGGGAAGAAAGAGATAATTGGGAACATATTTTCTGGGAGTGTAATGAGTTGATAGACTTTAAACATTCTCTGTAGTCTACTCTGTTAGAAATATTGTGTGAGGAAGTTGGTATAACTTAGGAAATTATTTTTTGAGCTCTGATTCTATCTAGGAATTGCCTAGACATAGTAAGGCATTGCTCAGTTTAATTGTAATGGCTACCAAAAGAGCATTTACTAGAAAATGGAAATCAAAATGTAAACCAAACATACTAAAAGTGTTAAATATAGTAACAGAAATAAAAGAGCTGGAAGTGGGATCTTTAGAAAGGGGTAGGAGCAAATTCCATAGTAAAAAGGGAATTGTGGGAACAATACATGCAGAATAATGTTTTTCAGAAGGAATGAGGTTTAAGGGAAGGCAGGAATTGAAGGAGCTATGTAATGTTTGACTGATAATGACTATAGAAAATAAGTGATATATAACATTTGCAACTGAAAATATGTCAGTATGGCTTATTTTCATTCATATAAATGCATGATTGCCTGTGTCATAAGTGATAATTCAATAAAGCTGTTAATTTTTTAAAAAGGAAAAGAAACTTCCTATTGCTTTTATCATTTCATCAGAAAAATATTATATAGAAACAAATTATATTTGTGTCATATTTTAAGTATTTGTTTTCTTTTTCAGTCATATTTCTAGTCTGTGGCTGTTTTGATTTGCTTAATAGTTCGAACACCTCCTACCTTGTGCTAGCTTCCTTCAAAAAAAATAATCTTTCTGGTGCTGCAGGCACAAGATGCCCACAATAATACACCTTAGGGTAAACAAGAAATAAGATGCTGTTTATAAAAATGGTGTCATATGAGAAACAAATTAAAGTTGGTTTATGAAATAGACTATTCTGAAGCATGGCTTGCAGTGCTGGACATACGGTCAGGTACATGTGCTTCTGCACATAACAACTACCCGTATACAGTGCTGTATGCTGCTAGGTAGATCTATGTATTTGTCATCTATTTTCTTTGCTGCCCCATCATCTGGCCGCTTTCAGATAGTAGTTGCATAGACACCAGTTCCTCCTTCCTCTGCCCTCGACCAGACTGGATGAGCTAGCATTGGTCATTGTCTTTCAGCACTCCTTAGTGAACTCCTTTAGCACCCAGTCCAGTAATAGAACCTTGATCAGTTGGAATGCAGTCATGGCTTCATCCCGCTGAGTCATGGAGTCAATAAAGGAAAGACTTCATGACAATGCGAATGTAATCCCAAAATTAATAAACCTCCCATATTATGTCAGCCATTTATATTTGTTTCAGATATATGAAACAGGCAGTCAGACTTTTTCTATTTTGTATATTGTGGTATATTTTCTTTACACTATGTTTTACTTGTTTTCTGCTTTTAATTGTAAACTTAAACTAGGAAAGATACCACAGCTGTGTCTCTTGTGAGTCACACAGAAATTACTGTTTTCCTCACTCTCCCAACCTGGTGCTGTTTTACCCTCCTGCCCTTGTATTGTTGTGTTTTTAAACTCAACTGCTTTTCTAGTTGCTTACCCTTTCTGTTAATTTGACCACATATTTCCTTCCCTGTCCCCTTTCATTGGCTATTGTGAATAAGCACAAAATTATCATTTTGTAAAATCACTCCCCTCAGTGATTTAAATTTATTAGCAGTCCCACTGTATTCCACAGAGCCGGAATACAAAGTGTCCACCTTCTTCCAATCTATCTTTCTCATTTAAACTTAGTGACTCTCCAATTAGACAGCTAAAGCTTAAGTTACCCCCTCTTTCATACCTAATGGCTTAGTACACACTGCAGTTCTTTGGATAATAACCCATTATTCCATCTTATATTTAAAATATGCAATGTCTAGTCCAAGATCACCAATTGCTGTAGAGCCCATGTTCTGTTTCTCAGTAGTCATCTTAGGATTAGTGCTTCGATTTTACTCCTGGTGAGAGAAAGAGCATATGGACATTCTTTTCTGGAGAATGCTGATGACCAGAAAGCTTTATAACTACTTCATAGGTGCCAGCTTGGAATTTGTACTTATATCGTGCTCCTAGTGAGAAAAGGAGCAGAGTGCATTGATTCCTGACTGTTTCAGACTGGGCAGTGAGTGTCTGTGTTGGACCTTCCTGATTGGTGCAGCTGCTGTTCAAGGCATCTACTAGGAAAATGCTACAGCAAGCCTACAGAACCTTGCATGATCTGGGACAAGACTGCTGCTAACTAAAGACCCTGTGGCTTGCTTCTCATCTTGGGATTGGTGCTACTTTTTTGCTTCTGGTGGGAGAAGAAGCAAAAGAGCATTGTATCCCAGCAGTGTGAAGCTGTGGTGAGACCAGCACTAGTAGTAGCCAAGCAGTAACCAGTCATGCACATCCCTTCTTTTCATAATTTTTGACAAAGCTAATTCCTTCTTTTCAGTACGTATTGCATTATTAGCTGATGTCTAACCTAATTTCATAATATAAACAGTCCAAAACAAACCTGTTAGCAGCTGAAGGTGTTCCGTGAAAGAAAAGGCAATGCAGTGAATAAATCACGAACGGACCATTATGGACATCCAAGATCTCTTGAAATCCTTTATTAAAATGAACTCTCAATAAAAAGGCAATATTTATAGGAAAATCATTGTAGAAAAATATATAAAAACACAAATTTAGGATGGATAAGCACTTTCGGGATTTCTCTTCCTCAGATCCTGTTGCAACTGAAAAAATGTTCCATTTAAGGAAGGCTTAACCAATCAAGAAGTTCACACAAACTGGCACCTCCAGTGTAAGCCAGAGGTAAAACATCCTATCAGGAGATGATGGTAAAGTTACACCCTCCCTAGAATCCAGTCGGTGGAAGAACTTCAAGTGTAAGTTAAAACATCACTTCATTAGGTGTGCATTTGCTTTCGAAATAAACACTGCACTGCTAGAGCAGATACCAGTCCTCTTTCTTCGGATGGATTCAAAAAATAATGCAGCACCTTAGTTAAAAATAAAACATGATGAAGTAAATTGTCACTCTGTTTCAATGAGGTGAATCTTGTCACATAAAAGACTGTTATTCACAATGCATGAACCATGATGGAACAGCCTAAAACAATGACAGTGCATATATGAGTCATCCCTCCAGTTCATTCCAATAAAATTTTTCTATAGAAGAAATAGCAAAGAAGGAAGGGGGGGTGGTGAGAGGGTGGGAGGTGCATGCTTTTCCTTGACTCAAAGCTAGGTGAGAAAATCAGTGACAGGTTTTGAAATGTTTGGTCTTTAGAATAGGTTTTAATTTTATTGATTTGATTAAAATTGATTGGATCATCAACTTACGAGCTGATCGTGAACTTGGACTTAATGGTGTGGTACCATTAAAACCTATTCTTTTTCTGTTCAAGTTTAAATAGTTAGCCAAGTCACATGATTCAAAAATCAGCTGTTGACCACATCACAACACATTCCTAACATAAAAATTTTTTTTATATACATATCAACTTAAAGTTGATCAAATTCGACATTGATCAAATCAAACATGTACACGCAAATACTTCCTGTGTGTTTGCCCTAACAACACAATAAAATAAAATCAGTCAGTAAAAAAGTGTTTTGTTATTATCTGATGAAGTTGCTGTACCACAGCAATGGAAAGCACTTCATAACAATAAACGCATAGAGTCTTTTTTAGTTGGAGCTTGTTGGAGTCTGTTGGATACTATTTTTTTATTTGTTTAGTGGTTTTTAATTTCCAGTTTGTACTCAGTCAGCCACATATATTAAATGCTTGCTGTTGCACTTGGCTCACACCTTTAGGGAAAAAGTCTGGCCAGAAACTGGACGGTGAAACAAATTGGTAACATGTACTGACAAGCCTTGCATTTTCCACATTTCATAGTCCCTTTTCTACCTTGAATGTGTTGAGATCTCCTAATAGTTCTATATTTATGACAGAAGAGTCGTTTGATGTTCTTTTTATTTTTGAAGGTAACTCTGGGTACATCTTTCACTATTTTCCTTAGACTCTGATCTTCCGTCAGCACTGGTCAATATTTCCTAATAATGTCACATACTTGTCGAGCATATAGAATAGGTTAAGATGCACCTTAATGGTGGAAAATGGTTATTGTGCTTAGTAACTTTCTCATCATGTGCATATTGACCGGAAAAATAGGGTTGACTCTTCCTCTTTCTGATATTCTGTTTGTCACAATTCTTCTGATTCACATCCCGATTGGAATAACCTCTCTTTTGCAAATGTATTTTAAGTTGTTGAAGCCTGAAACTCTTTTTCAAATTCATTGTCAGCTGTGCATAGCCTAGAGATTCTAGTGGCTTGATTTTTCAAATACATTGTAGAAGACATGCCTCAGATGCATACTATCTTTGTGCTGGTAATGATTCCTCCAAGTTCTCATTCTGTAAATACTTGTCTCGAGTCCTGCATCCAGATTTAAAAATAACTTTACATTGAGAAACTCAATGGCTGTCTTTGAGTACTGTGCTTCAATGAACAGGAAGGTGGTCATGCTGTTCAGAAAAAAATCTGTGAATAATTTCAGTTGAATGTCATCCCTTTCCCAGATGAAAAGAATATCATCCACAAACAGACCAGAATAAATCAGATGGGTAGCCCATGGGTTGGATTCATTAAAGACATGTTCTTGGGCAATCACAATGTTAGAGTAACTATTGGCACATGGGGTGCCCATAGCAACACCCCAACATTGCCAATAGTACTTGTCACCATAAATAGAAAGATTATTCTCTAGGATGATTTCTAATAATAAACAGATTTGTGCCAAACATGTCAATCTAGGTTGTGCAAACCATTTAACAGCTGCAATGTCATATGAGTTGGGAATGACAGTAAACAAAACTTTGTATATCTAGGGTCACCAAAATTAAACTGGAGAAATCTGTATATGATTTCATCTTACCATACAGTTTCTCCAGAAAATCTCCAGTATCTTTATGTATGGTATCAACTTCTGGCAGAAGTTCTTTAGTTAGTCCTATACATATACCGAAAGTGATTCAGTGACCCAACTCCATCCCGCTACACTGGGGTGCAGAGCGGGATCACTTAAACATTTGTGAATTTTTGGCAGACCACTAATAGTGGGTATCTGAGAGTGTGCTGTACTGTAGAAATCAAATAGCTCTTGAAAGATGAGTCTGGTGACAAGCATATCACTCAAGGTGTTACTGACCTCATTAACTACTTTTTCAAGCTGTTTCCTAGGAATATTTTGCTAAGTTCTGTTGTCTCTTAACATCTCTTCCATATTTCTCTTGTAGTCATTTGAGTTTTTTACCACCAGCGCCCCTCCTTTATCTGCTGGTTTGACTACAATGTCATCATTTCTCATTAATTCCAATAACGTTTTTCTTTCTCCAGTGGTTAAATTATGATATTGTTGGCCTGTTTGCTGTTGTCTTAAGTTGCAACATCATTCTCACATAGATGTACAATCAGATCATCGGCTGGATGATTTACTGGCACAAAGGTGCTGATTTTTTTGTACTGTTTCTGCTGGAAGTGTTGTCATTCTTCACATTTTCATTGTCAAAAATATTCTTCAGTGAGACATTTCTCCCAAATTGTTTGATATCTATCACAAACTCACTCAGCCTGGAGTGAAAAGCTGGAATGAATGACAGATCTTTATTCAACACTTTAATATGGACATTACTTAGAATGAAGTCAGACAGGTTAAATACCTAGCATGGGGGGGGGTCTCTATGTCATTTATTTCTTCCATTTCCTCTCTTTGCTTAGTGATCTGTTCATTTTCTTCTGAGCTGTCCTGATGTGAAAAGGTAGTTTTGGAAAAATCGGAATATGTGCAGCTCCATCTATGGGCCTAGTACCTATTTCTGTAGAGGTGGGGGGGAGAGCAATATTCAAGCTCAATTGGCTGTTGTCATTCACATTCCCTGTGTTGGTTAGTACAGAATCATTGTGATTAGATGAATTCTCAGATACATTACTTAGTGCTGCATCAGCACTAGCTATAGCACTGGCTGCAGCAACAGAATTCTGTTTGGTGCTGATATTGTTGGCATGTGAATTAAAATTTCTATCATGGTTAAAACTTTTACTTGCTGTGTGACCATTACTTCTGCCCTTTGCTAAACCATTTGAATCATCAGATGTATTGTTTATAGGCCATTCAAAAACATTACCCTGTTCAAAATCTTTGTAATCTCTCAACATTTTTTTTCCTTTTTTTCTCTTTCAGTTTGCGTTCATACAGATTTAAATGATTCTGTAGAGTTTCAAGTCTATTAAGGCAAGTTTCATTTAAATCAATAAGTTCCATGTCAGCTTGTTTTTTCTTAATAATTTCAGACAATTCTTCTCCTTCAGGTTTAAAGAACTTTAGAAGCGGTTTAATATAACTGGAGCTTGTCTCTAAGTTAATTGCTTTGCCAACGTGCTAGACGCCCAGGAAGGGGGTTACCTTAACTCAGCATGCACTTAACTCTTAAGACTCTAGGAATTAGCTGATGGTATAGTCAGGCTTCCAAATGGATGTGCTACAATCGCAGTCTTTTTAGTTTATATGCTGCATTTTCTTCTTCTAGAAATGGCCTTTCAAAGTTCTCATTGCCTTCAGTTAAGCCAGTTTCTTTTGAAGCATCTTGTTGAAAGTCAACATTAAGCAATGGATTGGTTGAATCAATTAAAAGTTCAGGCATAGTTTTATTGTTAGTAGGATTTAAAATATGTTTGTTCGCAAGAAAATATTTGTCCAAACTATTCTCTGCCATGTGCTGCTACAAGTAAGAAAAGTATAAACAAAATAGTTCAAAACAAACCTGTTAGCAGCTGATGGTATTCTTTGAAAGAAAAGGCAATGCAGTAAATAAATCATGAACGAACCACCATGGACAATCAAAACTCTTGAAACTCATGACTCTTAACTTTAACAACATGTCCTGATAGGATGTTTTACCTCTGGCTTACACTGGAGGTGTCAGTTTGTGTAAATTTCTTGACTGGTTAAGCCTTCCTTAAATGGAACATTTTTTTCAGTTGCAACAGGATCTGAGGAAGGGAAATCCTGAAAGCACTTATCCATCTTGAATGGTGCACCGTTTTGTGTTTTTATATATTTTTCTACAAGGACCTTTTTATAGATATTTCCTTTTTATCGAGCATTTATTTTAATAAGGGATTTTATAACCCTATTTTTCCAGTCAATTTGCTCATGATGAGGAAGTTACTAAGCACAGTAACCATTTTCCACCATTAAGGTGCATCTTAACCTATTCTACAGATGTTCGACATGTATGTGTGACATCATTAGGAAATATTGGCCAGTGCTGATGGAAGATCAGAGTCTAAGGAAAATACAAGGAGATGTACCCAGATTTACCTTCAAATATAAAAACAACATCAAGCGACTTTTGCTTCATAAAGATGGAACTACTAGGAGATCTCAACACATTTAAGGTAGAAAAGGGACTATTAAATGTGGAAAATGCAAGGCTTCTCAGTACATCAATGTTTTCAATTTATTTCACCATCCAGTTACTGGCCAGACTTTTTCCCTAAAGGTGCGAGCCAACTGCAACAGCAAGCATTTAATATATGTGGCTGACTGCCAGGATTGCAATGCCTTCTATATAGGGAAGACAGATCACCAATTTAAAGAAAGAATTCTTCGCCATATACGTGGCATTGCCTATTCTGACAAGACCAGTGCTTTAGCACATGTTAAAATGCATCCTGCACACTCCTTTAAGTTTATGGTGCTACAGTTGATTCTGGAAAATATAAGGGGAGGCAATGTGCGGAATCGCACTGAAGTTGCTGAAATTGATTGCTTCATCAACTTATGAGCTGATCGTGAACCTGGACTTAATGGTGTGGTACCATTAAAACCTATTCGAAAGAACAAACGTTTCAAAACCTGTCACTGATTTTCTCAGCTAGCTTTGAGTCAAGGAAAAGCAGTCCTGAATACACTCTTTCAAAACAACACCCACATCAACAAATACAGACAGATCTCAGAGAACCTCTACTTCTAAACCCATAAGGCAAGTCACCACACAATCCGACATTCTGGTCATTGGAGACCCCTCTCACCAGGCTGAGTAAGGAGAAAGTCACGGTCAGTTGTTTGTCAGGATCCAGGATCTGCCACATTACACATGCACTCAGGTCATTGGACCACAAGTACCAATAAGTCTCAGTCATAGTCCATGTTGATGTAAATGACCTGAGATATATCTCCCTATTATATGAAGAGAGACTTCATGGAACTCTTGGAATATGTGTTCCAGGCTGGTATGAGTGTAGCTTTCAGCAGCATTTTACCTTCTCCAAGGATAATGCCACAATACGAACAGAAGATGATTGACTTTAATAATTGGCTTACTTTCTGGTGTCGTTCTAAGGGGATGCAATATTTATCAGCATAGAAGGAGATGGTCAACAGAGTATGCTGCTTTGTCAGGGATTGTCTGTACCTCTCCACCCTAGGCTTTCAAATATTAGCTAAAATATTGTCCTCACCACAGGGACGTTTTTTAGACAATGCCAAATTGAAAGTAAAATCAAAAAGTGTTACTACTCAATGCTAAGAGTCAAAACAAAAAAAAAAAATCCACTCCCAACAAGCTCTGCTCATGCTAGAGAATACTGGTATATGTGTGGTCACTGAAACATGGTTTAAAGCCTCAGAGAGCATACATTTAGACCAGCTAATACACAGGCAGGGATTAAAAGTGGTGGTGTCTCAATTTAAATCAAAAATAAATATTTCTCAAAGCTGGTCAAACAGGACAATGGACTTGAGTTTTTCCACATTTAAATCACTGTAGGTAAAATCTCATACTACTTCCTTGCAAGCTATAGGTCCCCCTTTATGACGTAGGAAACCCATAAAACTTATTGGAAACAATTATCATCCATCCCAATATCATGGATGACTTTAATTATCCCACTATTAATTGGGAATCATATGCAACACCAAACATGTAGGCACAGAGAATCCTGGATTTTGTAAACACAAACTCCCTGGACCAGATTGTCAATATGTCAACCTGGGGTGGAAACATATTAGATCTGATCTCATTAATATAGAAGACTGCTGCACACCCCCTAGTACAATGTCTTTTCTGGTGAGTTCAGACCATAAAATGGTCTCCTTTGAAGTTAAAATAAAACCTGGGACCCCAGCTAACCCTGGAATACAGAGGAACTACTGAAAGAATAAAGTCCTATTATTAAGTGATAATCTGGCAAAATTTCAAACCCCCATAAACCCTGAGAATACTGCTGTCTACATGGAACTGTTCACAGATACCCCATGCAAGCATGCAGATTGCTTCACTGAGGAAGCTGTACCTATCAGGAAGAAGTACAGAACTAAATCAAAAAACAAGCCACTCTGGTGGAATCACAGCATCATTAGACTGTATAACAGAAGAAAGAAAATCACAGCAAAAATTAGGAGGCGTAGCACCCAGCAGGATAAAAGCACTCTCATCAAACTAAACAAACAGAATGAGACAAATAAAGTCTACTAAAACCAAATTTGAGGTCAATTTGGCATCCCAGGCCAAGGACAACAACAAGGCATTATTTAGCTATGCCAACAGTGTCAAAGATAATACACAATTGTGTGCAGAGCTCATTGTTAATGCATCCACCTATACTCAGCCAGAAGATATAGCAAACCTTCTGGGCAACAAATGTAGCTCCAACTTACCCTCAGGAAATACCATCAAATATAACTCATCCTACTAT